>NC_045443.1:14194709-14334204 GCF_002776525.5 Piliocolobus tephrosceles
TTTTTTTTTTTTTTTTTTTTTTTTTTTTTTTTCTTTTGAGATGGAGTCTCACTCTGTCGCCCAGGCTGGAGTGCAGTGGCACGATCTTGGCTCACTGCAACCTCCACTTCGCTGGTTCAAGCAATTCCCCTGCCTCAGCCTCCCAAGTAGATGATTATCCACAATAGGGATTACAGGCGCATACCACCATGCCCGGCTAATTGTTTTGTATTTTTAGTAGAGACGGGGTTTCACCATGTTGGCCAGACTGGTCTCAAACTGACCTCAGGCAATCTGCCCACCTCGGCCTCCCATAGTGCTGAGATTACAGGAATGAGCCACCAAGCCTGGCCCAGCAATATATTTTTTAAATGATATATCATTACGAATTGGGGTTTATTCCAGGGATGTAAGTCTTGTTCAATATTTGAAAATCAATAAATGTAATTCCCCAGACTAGAGGAAAAAAATTACATGGCATATCAATCAATGCAGAAAAAAGCATTTCACAAAACTTAACACTCATTCACGATAAAAAAAAAAAAAAAAAAAAAAAAACTCTCATAAATATGGAATAGAGGGAATCTTCTTCAACTGGATAAAGAGCATCTACAAAAAAGCTTCAGGTGTCTTTGCAGTTAATGACAAAAGCCTGAATGCTTTACACCTAAGATCAAGGCATGAATGCCGATTCTAGATGCTCTTATTCAACTTAATGCTTGAAGTTATGGCTAGTGCAATAAGGCAAGAAAAAAAATTAACATGCATGAAGATCATAAAAAATAAAATTATCTTTATTTGTAAATGGCATGATTGTGTACATAGAAAATCTCAAGAAATTTACCAAAAAATGCACCTAGAACTAACAAGTGAATCCAGCAAGGTCACAGAGTATAAGATAAACATACAAAACTCAATTATATGTATATATAATACTATCAATAAACACATGGATGTATATATTAAAAATACAATGGTATTTACAATTCCTAAAAAAGAAAGGAAATACTCAGGAATACATCTAACAAGATATGTATAGGATTTGGGTGCTAAAACATAAAAAACACTGATAAAATAAATCAAAGGCCGAAATAAATTGAGAGACATATTGTGTTCTTGAATTGAGAGACTCAACATAATAAAGTGTTAATTCTCCAGAGACTCATATGCAAGTTTAACATAATTTCTATTAAAATTCCATCAAGAGTTTTTATAAGTATACACAAGATTATTCAAGAATGTATATGGAAAGGCAGAGGAGGTAGAACAGTTAAAACAAATTTGGAAAGGAAGAATAAAGAATTAATCAGTTAACCTGATACCAATATTTATTATATAGATACAGTCATCAAGATGGTGTGGTGTTGGCAGAGAGATAGATGCATAGCTCAGTGGAACAGAATAGAGAACACAGACATAGACCAACACAAATATGCCCAGCAGCCTTTTGATAAAGTTGCAAAAGCAATGCAATGGAGGAAAGATAGCTTTTTCAACAAGTACTACTGAAATAATTAGACATCTATACACAAATAATCATAATAATAGTAATCTCCAACTTAAATCTCACTTCTTGTACAAAAAATAAACTCAAAATGAGTAACAGACTTAAATGCAAACATAGAACCATAAAACTTCCAGGAAAAAACATAGGAGAAAATCTTGAGAATCTACAATGATGCAAACAGTTCTTACACTTGACACCAAAAGCACAATCCATAACAGAATAAATTGGTAAATTTGACATCATCAAAATTAAAAACTTTTGCTGTGTAAAAGATCCTGCCAAGAGGATGAAAATACAAGCTATACATTGGAACAAAATATTTGCAAACTGCACATCCAACAGAGAACTCATATCTAGAATAACATAAAGAATTCTCAAAACTTAAACATGCAAGTACCATATGACCCAAGCAATTACATTCCTAGGTATTTATACTAGAGAAACAACTTACGTTCATACAAAAACTTGTACATGAAAATTTATTAAAGTTTTATTTATAGTAGTCCAAAACTGGAAACAACCCAGATGGCCTTTAATAGATAAATGGTTAGACAAACTCTTCTATCCATTCCATGGAATACTACTCAGCAATAAAAAGGAACAAACTATTGGTGTATGTAATTCTCCAGAGAATGATGCTCAGTGATAAAAGCCAATCCCAAATGTTTACGCACTGTATGTTTCCATTTATGTAACATTCTTGAAATGACAAAATTACAGAAATGGAAAACAAAGTAGTGGCTCTCAGGAATTAAGGAGGGGATGGGGCAGGAGGGAAGTAAGTGTGGTAATAAAAGAGCAACATAAAGAATTTGTGATGATGGGCCAGATGCAGTGACTCACGCCTATAATCCCAGCATTTTGGGAGGCAGAGGTGGGTGGAGTTTGAGACCAGCCTGGCCAACATGGTGAAACCTGTTTCTACCAAAAATGCAAAAATTAGCTGGACATCATGGTGCATGTCTGTAATCCCAGCTTTGCGGGAGGCTGAGGTAGGAGAATCGCTTGAACCCAGGAGGCAGAAGTTGCAGTGAGCCAAGATCGCACCACTGCACTCCAGCCTAGGCAACAGAGTGAGACTCCATCCCAAAAAAAAAAAAAAAGAAGAAGAAAAAAAAGAATTTGTGGTGATAAAAATATATAGTATCTTGACCATATTAATGTCAATATCCTGGTAGTCATATTGTACTATTCCTTTGCAAGATGTTCCTATTAGGCAAAACTAGGTAAAGTATACACAAGATTTCTCTGTATTGTTTCTTACAACTGCATGTGAATCCATTATCTTAAATAAAAAGTCTAATTTCTTTAAAAAAATGTATTCAGATATTTGATCTCTAAAGGTCCTTCTAAATCTGATATTCTGATGGTCACCATGATTTATGTGGATGTCTTTATGGTAGTATTTTCCAGAATATGATCTATGGAACATGAATCCACCTCAAGATCCTAAAAGTTGTCTATGGTTAAAAAGGTTGGTTCTATGGTCAAATATGTGTGAACTATTTGTACTAACATATTAAGTACTACCATAATAAGAGTACCAACATAATAAGAAAAAAAATTAAAACCTGATTAAGAAAATAAATTAAAACCTAATAACTTTAATCCATCATTTCTAAAACATGGCACAGACACCCTTTCCCTTTCCTTTTCCTTCTTTTCTTTTTTGTTTTTTCTTAGGAACACCTATTAGCATCTTAGCTCATTTGGTCTGCTGTAACAAAATGCTATAGACCGAATAGCTTATAAACAATAGAAATGTTTTTCCTCACAGTTCTGGAAGCTGAGTCTAAGATCAAGGTGCTGGTATATTCAGTGTCTGGTCCAACACCATTTTCTGGTCCGTAGAGCGCACCTTCTTGCTACGTTCTCACATGGCGTATGGGGTGAGGAATTTCTCTTTGCTTCTCTTATAAGGGCACTAATCCCATTCATGAGGAATCCTCTCTCATGACCCAATCACCTCCCAAAGTCCCCACCTCCTAATATAATCACTTTAGGGATTAGAGTTTCAACATAGGAATTTGGGGGGAATACAATCCAGAGCCAGAGCAGCATCTAATGTAATGCTGGCACTCCACAGAACCCAATTTGAAATATGATGTTATGATAAATTAACTCTTTTGATATATAGTGGCAATTTCAACTTTTCGTTTTCAGTCCTCTCAATTCCTCTCCAGTTATGTAACTGTATCCCTGCAATTTCACCTGTCTCCTCTTTGTATTTTTAATTCTTTCTCCTGCACTGAATTCACAGCTCCCTGAGGGCAAGGACTTTGTCTTCAGAGTCATTCAAACACTTGCTTTGTACCTACTCTGCAGTTCTACAGATGCTTTTCTGAGTGTCTAGGCAGTTCTTTTGTGGTTAAGTGAACTTCTGAAGTGAACCTCTGTTCTTTCTGCCTTCCACCAGTGTTCTACCTTCTTTGGGGGAATTGATCTTCTCCCATTTGAATCATGTCATTCTGGTGACTACTCACCAGAGACTGTCACCTCCCCAACATGAGACATAACATGGTCAATGACAGTATCCCATTCTCTTGGCCAAAGTGATTGATTCAGAGTCATCTAAGATGCAAACCAGGCCAGTCAAAGTCTTTTCCTGGAATTTTGCAATCTGAAGTTGGAAGAGAAGAATTCTTGCCTCTTGGGTTATAGAAGCTAGAAAAATATAAATCTGAGGCCATCTTACCAGTCTAGGGAAACTCTGTCTGTGGTAAGCAAGGATAAAGCCACTGGGAGACAAGCAGTTAAGGAACAGTGTCTTAGTCCATTGGTGTTGCTATAAAGGAATGCCTGAGGCTTGGCAATTTATAAATAAACAAAAGAGATTTATTTGGCACAAGGACCTGCAGACTGTACAAAAAGCATGGTGCCAGCATCGGCTTCTAATGAGAGCTTCAAGCTGCTTCCACTCATGGTGAAAGGGGAATGGGAACCAGACTGTTCAAAGATCACATGGCAAGAGAAGCAGCAAGAGAGAAGGAGCAAGGTGCTATGCTCTTTTTTTTTTTTTTTGAGGCGGAGTCTCGCTCTGTCGCCCGGACTGGAGTGCAGTGGCCGGATCTCAGCTCACTGCAAGCTCTGCCTCCCGGGTTTATGCCATTCTCCTGCCTCAGCCTCCGGAGTAGCTGGGACTACAGGCGCCCGCCACCTCGCCCGGCTAGTTTTTTTGTATTTTTTTAGTAGAGACGGGGTTTCACCGTGTTAGCCAGGATGGTCTCGATCTCCTGACCTCGTGATCCACCCGTCTCGGCCTCCCAAAGTGCTGGGATTACAGGCTTGAGCCACCGCGCCCGGCCGCTATGCTCTTTTTAACAGTGGGTTCCCACAGGAGCTAATACAGCAAGAACTCACTCATTACCATGAGGACAGAACCAAGCCATTCATGAAAGATCCACCCCATGACCCAAACACCTCCCATTAGGCTCCCATATCCAACACTGGGGATCACATTTCAACGTAAGATTTGAAGAAGTCAAACATCAAAACCATAAAATTCTGCTGCTAACCGCACAAATCTCATGTCCTTCTCACACTGCAAAATAAAGTCATCCCTTCTCAACAGTTCCCAAATGTCTTAACCTGTTCCAGCATCAACTGAGAAGTTCAAAGTCTCCTATAATACTCAAGTCAAGTTTCTTACAGCTATGAGTCCTTAACATCAAAAGTAAGTTACTGTGGTGTGTTCCTGTAGTCCCAGCTACTTGGGAAGGCTGAAGTGGGAGGATTACTTGAGCCCAGGGGTTCTGGCTGTAGGGCACTATGCCAATCAGTTGTCTGCACTAAGTTCAGCATCAATATGGTGACCTCCTGAGGGTGAGGAACCACCAGGTTGCCTAAGGAGGGGTGAACCAGCCCAGGTCAGAAACAGAGCAGGTCATGCAGTGCTGCAAGTTCAAATATAATTTTAAAAATTGTTAAAAGAGGCCAGGTCCAGTGGCTCACGCCTGTAATGCTAACACTTTGGGAGAACAAGGCAGGTGGATTGCCTGAGCTCAGGAGTTCAAAACTCAGGGAAACATGGTGAAACCCCGTCTCTACTAAAAATACTAAAAAATTAGCCTGGTGTGGCGGCATGCACCTGTAGTCCCAGCTACTCAGGAGGCTCAGGCAGGAGAATTGCTTGAACCTGGGAAGCAGAGGTTGCAGTGAGCTGAGATCGCACCACCGCACTCCAGCCTGGGTGACACAGCGAGACTCTGTCTCAAAAAATAATAATAATAATAATTACAACAAATAAATAATTAAAAATAAACAGAGCAGGTCAAAACTCTTGCACAGTAGCAGAACTGCACCTGTGAATAGCCACTGCACTCCAGCCTGGGCAACATAGTGAGACCTCATCTCTGAAAAACACATAAAATAAATAAATAAGTTATTTAATTCCAAGATACAATGATTAAACAGGCATTGGGCAAACATTCCCATTACAAAAGGGATAAATAGGCCAAAAGAAAGGGGTAACGGGCCTCACACAAGTCCAAAACCCAACAGGGCAGATGTTAAATCTTAGAGCTCCAAAATGATCTCCCTTGACTCCATGTCCAGCATCCTGGGCACACTAGTGTGAGTAGTGGGCTCCCAAGGCCTTGTGAAGCACTGTCCCCATGGCTTTGCTGGGTGCTGCCTACATGGCTGCTCACATAGGTCAAAGTCCAACGTCTGTGGGTTGTCCAGGCTGAGATTGCATGCTGCTGCTGGCTCTATAATTCTGGAGTCTAGAGGGTGGCAGCCCTGCTCCCACAGCTCCACTAGACAGTGTGCTCATGGGGACTCTCTATGGGAACTCAAACCCCACACTTTTGCTCAGCATTGCATTACTAGAGTCTGCAGCAGGCTTCTGCCTAGGCACCCAGGTTTTCCTATGCACATCCTCTGAAATCTAGGTAGCAGTTGCCGAGTCTCTACTCTTGAACTCTGCATGCTGCAGAATTAAAAGCATGTGGAAGCCACCAAGCAGTGGCTCAAACAGTACCAGGAGCCATTTGAGTTGTGGCTGGAGCTGCAGAGGCCGGGATTTAGAGAGCAGCATCTGGAGGTAGTACAAGACAGCAGCATTCAAGACCATTCTCCTAAAACTATTCTGGCCTTGGGCCGGGAGCGGTGGCTCAAGCCTGTAATCCCAGCACTTTGGGAGGCCGAGACAGGCGGATCACGAGGTCAGGAGATCGAGACCATCCTGGCTAACACGGTGAAACCCCGTCTCTACTAAAAAAAAATACAAAAAACTAGCCGGGCGTGGTGGTGGGCACCTGTAGTCCCAGCTGCTCTGGAGGCTGAGGCAGGAGAATGGCGTAAACCCGGGAGGCGGAGCTTGCAGTGAGCTGAGATCCAGCCACTGCACTCCAGTCTGGGCGACAGAGCGAGACTCCGCCTCAAAAAAAAAAAAAAAGTATTCTGGCCTTGTAGGCCTCTGAGACTGTGATGGGAGGGGCTGCTTTGAGGATCTTTGAAATGCCTTTGGGGGCCTTTTCCCCATTGTCTTAACTATTAGCACCTGATTCCCTTTTAGCCATGTTAATCTCTCTAGCAAAAGGTTGCTCCACAGCACCCTTGGATTCCTCTCCTGAGAAGGCTCTTTCCTTCTCTGATACAGAGCTAGGCTGTGAATTTTCCAGATTTTTACACTCTGCTTTCTTTTTAATTAGGTCATCTCTTTCCTCCAGTATCTGATATAAACTGCTAAAAGCAGCCATGCCACTTCTTGAATGCTTTGCTGCTTTGAAATTTCTTCCACCAGGCAGTAGATTATCACTCTTAAGTCTGGACTTCCTCAAAGCCTGAGAGCATGGACACAATGTAACCGAATTCTTTGTCATGAAGTAACATGGGTGACCTTGGCTCCACTTCCCAGTAAGTGCCTTATTTCCACCTGAGACTTCATCAGCATGACCTTTACTGTTTACATTTCTGTCAGCATTTTGGTCACAACCACCAACAATCTCTAAGAAGTTCCTAACTTTCCCTTATCTTCCTGTCTTCTTCCGAACCCTCCAAAATCTTCCAACCTCTGCCTCTTACCCAGTTCCAAAGCCAGTTCCACATTTTCAGATATCTTTACAGCAATACCTGACTTCTTGGTACCAATTTTCTGTCTTGGCCCATTTGTGTTGCTATAAAAGAACACCTGAGGCTGGGTAATTTATAAAGAAAAGAGGTTTATTTGGCTCACAGTTCTGCAGACTGTACAAGAATCATGGCGCCAGCATTTGCTTCTGGTAAGGGCTTCAGTACGCTTTCACTCATGGAAGAAGGCCAAAGTGAGCCAGCACGCAGAGATCATTTGGCAAAACAGATAGAGGAAGGAGGTTCCAGGCTCTTTTTAACAACCAGCTCTCATGGAACTCAAAGAGCAAGAACTCACTCATTGCCTTGAGAATGGCACCAAGCCATTCATGAGGGATCCACCCCCAGGACCCAAACACCACCATCATTGGGGATCAAGTTTCAACGTAAGATTTGAAGGGGCCAAACATCCAAACTACAGCCAAGAAAGAGTTCTGATGCTAGTCGTTGAATCTCCGGGATCCCTGTGGATAGCTTTACTCCTGGACTTCCTACTTACTTTGGCAAACATATTCCCTTTTTGCTTAGGTGAGTTGGATCTCCTCAGGCTGGATTTCTATCACTGAAAATAAAAAAATATTTCTAATGAATATACTCCCATTCAGTTTTTCATTCCTACCTCTTCACCCTAATAAGCAGTAAAGATTGGAGCTTGTCATGCGTCATTTTAACCCATTTGTGTCCACTGAACACATTTTTACATTTTGATTTAAATCTGATTAGCTACTCAAGCACCCCCTGGGCTCTTCATAAATGGGATAAAGAATAGATGTGTTTTGATGAAAACGAGCCAGGAAAGGTCTGAAGTATGGAGACATGCCATGTGAGGACACAAGGCAGTCAGCAGGAGAACGAAGACTGTAGAGAGGAAAAGAGATCAAAAGAGATATAGGAAAAAGTGTTCTCCAAAATAAACATATGTTAGGTGTTTCAAATGCTGATGGGCGTAAGCCTGCAGTGGTCAGCCAGGGGCCTATGATAGCTGGGAGGAGGAAAGCAGAGCAGTGATGGACAGGGAAATTGGGGAAGAAGTAGATGTGACTAACATTTATTCAGTGCCTCATTTGTGCCAGATACTGTGCTGGCTGCTTGGTGCCTATTGTCTCTTACAACCATACTGCAGGCTCAGAAATATTAAATTATTAGCCCAAGGTGACAGCAGGTTCAAGACTCAAACATAAGTCTCTTTACCTCCAAAGCCAGTGCTGTTTACACTATAAAATGGGCCTGCATCCAGATCCCAGGATGTACAAGTGGGGAGAGGATGGAGCTTGAGGTGAGAGAGGTGCTCTCTTGAGGCAAGAGAACCAGGTCAGCCTCAGAGCAACTTCACAGACTGCAACCGCATGTAGGGCCACCCCTCTTTGCTCTGGAACAGGGAGAGCCCCAGTGGTCTCCCAGTGGGCGCCTGGAGCCTGTGACATTTGAGCCCCTGACTGGGGGGAAGGGAGCAAAAAATATTTCTATGAAGCTAGGCTGTCAAAAATTGGAGAGGTGTTCAAGAAAGGTACTACTGTACTTAGAGATGGGTGTGATCCTAATCTTTTCTCTTGGTCCCCAATGAAAGCCAACTGAACCTAGGCTGTTTGCAGTGGGAGGGAAATGTAAAAGGGAATAGCAATTTCATGAAGACTGGTTGACTCCGGAGGTAAGGAATCTGGTTCCACATTATATAATCTAAAAATGCCCCCACCACCTACCCCCACCCCCACGCACAAGAGAAGGAAAGGGGGAAAAAACATCCCAGATATCACACAGTCAAGGCAAATGCGGCGAAATGGCTCATTGGTTACTGTGGCAACCGACTCTTCCCTGCTCCGGCTGCTTATCCCACGATCCCTCTGTCACCCTATTTTTAGACTGGAGACAACGAATGAAAACGGCTTTAAAATATTTTTTTTTTCTGTGTGTCTAAGGCATGTAGAACCTTTTGAAAAAGACTCAAAAGCCAGAGCTCTGGTGTTGGGGCCGGTTCCCTAGTTCTGATATGAGGGGTGGCCCTCATTTCTCTGAGACCTGGGCCACTGCATGAGGAAGGTGCTGGGTTTCTTATGGGTTAAGTGGCAACAAATGAGGAGGAGAAACCTTGAGCTTGTGGCTTAGGCATAAGGAGCCTTGCTACCAAGTAAGGTGGAGAATCTAAGTCATTGAAAATAAACAAAATAACAGGTCTTGAGGAATAAGAGGAGTTTTGAGTTACCTGGTGAGACTGACTATGTAACTCACCTTATCTCCTTCAGTTTTAATTTTCCTCAACTGTAAAATAAAGGAGATTGTGGTCTTTCAGAATTTCAGTGACCTCCAAGACTCTTTAAAGCTCTAAAATCTCTGATCATTATCAGTTTAAATGTCAGTTTCACCAACCTTGCAAAGGAATCCAGTGGTAAGAATCTACTAGTGTTCCTGAGAAACAGCCCCAATTGTTAAAATTTTTTTTCAGTTGGATATTTGGGAATTGTTATTCTGGACTTTCTCTATCTCCTGTTCTGAAGGAAAGTTACTGTTTTTAAAAACTGTTTCTGTTGATGAAGATGAGAAATGAAGAAAACGTCAACACCTTTTCTTCATAGAAAACATTGAATGAGTGCAGCATACACTTAAGATGCTTTTAAGAGAAAGGTGAACTTCTGCAATTCAATGGCAAATAAATTATCAAGTGAAATGCAAAGCAATAGGCTTGCTCTGTGGCAGAAAATAGAACAGAGTTGGAGGCAGGGAAAAGTTGGAAAATGCTCACCGCAGGAGGAGAAAAATCTAAACCCGATATAAGCCATGTGTTTTATTTAGTTGATTCATCACAGTGGTGGGAAGGGGGCCCAAGTGTCTCCATAGGTAGGGAGCCCAGTTCTCAGTGGTGTCCCCACCCTGGCCTGGTTCACAGGGCTGAGTGAGAGAGCAGAGGAGGAATGGTCTTTTTTGTGGGTAGTTGTTGGGGAGAGAGGGGTCTATTTCAGGTCAGCTGAGGTCCCAGAGCAAGGGTTCTCAAAGTCCAGCATGTGGGCACATTACTGAAGTGCTTGTTAAAAATGCAAATTCTCATACACAGCACTGGTTTGTAATAATCTGGTCTTTACACTCTTCACCGAGCTAATCCCTATTTTCTGCTTGGTTTTACCTTAGATGTCCCTTCCACAAGGAGGCCTTTTTGACTACCCCCACCACTCCCACCTCAGATAGTTTAGGTCTCTTCTCAGGTGATACCATCACATCCACTGCTCCTTCTTTTGTAATTTTTATTACACTTGCAACCAGTTCTTAATATCTGTCTTCTATATTGGACTGTAAGGACTGCAAGTTCTATATAAAACATGTGTCACATCTGTCTTGTTCACACTGTCTCAGGGTAACCAGGGTATAGCACACAGTAGACACTCAATGAGTATCTGTTGAGTCAATGAACACTGTAAGTTACAGCTGTACTGGATTGAATAGTGTCCCTCAGAAATTCAGGTCTGTCCAGAACTCAGAATGGGAGTTTATTTGGAAATAGGATCTTTGCAGATGTAATTAGTTAAAATGAGGTCCTACTGGATTCGGATGTGTCCTAAATCCAATGAGCAGAGTCCTTATAAGAAATCTATGTCAACATGCACAAAGACGAAGGCCACATAAATGACAGAAACAGAGACTGGAGTGATGCAGCCATAAGCAAAGGAACTCCAAGGATTGCTGGCAACCACCAGAAGCTAGGACAGAGGCAAGGAACAGATTCTCCCTCAGAGTCTTCAGGAGGAACCAATCCTGCTTAGATTTTGGACTTCTGGCTTTTAGAACTCTGATGAGAATATAAAATCCTCTTGCATTAAGTCATCCAGTCTGTGCAGCCCTGGGAAACTAATACAATGGCCTACCTGTTCAGAATCACTTTTTTATTCACTTATTATTTCTTTTGTTTATCCTCATGCTGTCCATGTAGTCCACTTATACCACCAAAATTCTCATATTTCCTGCTCTAATCAGGCAGTTAAAAGTAATTGAAAGCCAAATTGGCTTTAACAATAAGAGAAACTTATTGCTCATGACCTGGAAAGCACAGAAGAGAGATTGGTTTCATTGACGACAATGAGGAATCAATTTCCTTCTAGTCTCTCTGCTTTGCCTTCTAAAATGTAAGCTTCACCCTAAATTGACTCCCCTCAACCCACCATGGTCACAAAATGCCTACTTCCAACTCTCTGGGCTATAATTTTTTCAAGTATTGCATTCATTATTGATTTCTGCAGGACAAATTACACCAAACTTAGTATCCTAAAACAACAATAATCATCTCTTGTTTCTTGTAGGCAATGTGGGTATGAAATTACGGACTGGTTTGGTTGTGGGATTCTGATTAGGCATTCTCATGGGGTTGCAATCAGAAATCAATAGAAGTTGCAGGCACTGAAGACCTTTCTAGGAACAGGGGATTCACTTCCAAGGTGGTTCTTTCATGTGGCTGTTAGGCTAATGCTGGCAAGTTGGTTTTTGTCTATGTGGGATTCTCCACCAGCTTCAAGGGTCTTCATGACATGGCAGTTGGCTTTCCCTGGAGCAAGAAACCCAAGACAGCATGAAGAAAATTGCAATGTCTTTTAGCCTCAGAAGCCATACACCATCACTTCCACAGTATTCTCTCTTGCTCTCACAGGTCAGCCCTAATTCAGTGTAGGCGGAGACTACACCAAGGTCATGAATACCAAGAGACCCTCTTTTGAACTGGCTATTATGTCCTAGAGAAGCAAGTTTGGGTTGCTTCCCAGAGTTTAAAAAAAAAATGAAAACTTCTTTCCCAGAATTTTACAGAAAATTTTCTTCCTGCCAAAAGGGCACCTTTTCAAACTAGAAATTGTAGCTAACACGTAGGATTGAGCTAAATTAAGCATGAACTACATATCTCTCACCCTTTGGACTTAGCAGGGCTGAGGGGTATGAACACTTAAATAAAAATCTGGGTAGATACCAGGAGAAGGGAGAATGTGCTAAGGAGGCAGCCATAACACAGCATTTACTAAATCTAGTAACTTGACCCCAGGAACTTCTATTTCAGTAAATGCTCTAGTATGTTTGAAGACTTAAAAAAAAAAAAAAAAGTTTGAAATATTTTTTAAAAATATAACTACATAGCTTTAAAAAATTATATCTTTAAAAACTAACATTACTTCATTATCATCATTAAATATCCAATCAGCATTTTAAATGTCCCTAACTACTTGACTGTCCTATAAAATGTTTATGTTATTTTGCTTGTTTTTTATTTTGTTTTAAGTGGAATCCAAACACTACATTTGGTTAATGTCTCTTAAGTCTCATTTAATGCATTTCTCATACAAATCTTCCTTTGCTAAAGTTTATCTGTTGAAGAAACCAGGTCATTAATCCTGCAAAATTTCTCACAGTCTGGATTTTGCTGATTGCATTCCCTTGGTGTTGTGTAACATGTTCCTCTGTCCTCTGTATTGCCTGTAAACTGGCAGTTAAGAGTTGGAGGCTTCATCTGATTCAGACTTCATGCAGGAGTTGGATGAGGGGGGTTGTCAAGAATATTTTACAGATATATGTATATGGCAATCTGTATTTTAACAAACATACTTTTTTTAAGTAAATTTTTTCTTATTATCAACATTCATGGAACTGACATATCTATATGGGGAGGAGAAAGTTTTAGAGTTTAGAGCCACGACTGTAAAACTCTAATAGACAACAGAGTCAACTGGGAAGACTTATTTAATTGCGGGCCTCGCCCCTGGAACTTTTTATTCAGTGGATATAAGGCCCCAAAATTTGCATTAATAACAAGCTTCCAGGCAATGTTGATGATGGTGTTCTTAGAACCACACTTTGTGAACCTCTCCGTTAGGGCATGGTGGTTCTAACATTTGAGGAGAGCTCTGACATCTGAATACCTAGGATGAAATTCTTCTTTTACCACATGACAGCTGAACAGGCTTGGGAAACTACGTAACCTCTCTAAGCCTTAATTTCCTCATTTGTAAAATGGGGTCAATCATAATATGACTCACCTTAGATACAGTGGTAAAAGAGCTAAATGAGATACTATGCCTTTATCATTGAGCCTTGTCAATAATCAATATTCAATAAATGTGGTAGTTGTAATAATTATAATTATTATTATCAATATTATTATTCCTTTGCTGGTTTTATAATCTACAATCAGGACATAAGATTTTATTGCACTATACCAGTTCCAAGGAATCTGTCTGGGTCACCTGCAGTCCTAGAGGTAGGAGTCGTTGGTCAAGTTGTGGCTGTGGACTACGTCAAAGTGGAAAATAGGAAGGACAATGAGGTGAAGTTCTGTTTCTCTTCAGAGTTAGAGATATTCTTCCAAATGGGGCATCAAGGAACCAGTCCTTCCTAACACAAACACCAGGTCTACCATGTGGACAGCTCAGTAACTTTTCCCAGTGTCACAGATAAAGGGACTCATCTCTCAACCATCAACAGAACAGTTTCAACATTGTGCAGGATGTGCAGACATAAAGACAAGCAGCCAAAAAAGTCAGATAATTACAAGAAATTTAAAATAAGAGGAGCAACAATAACATAAATTTAAAACAAGAGGAGCAACAGTAATATTTGAAATATTATTTGAAATATTAAGAACATTTCTAATTTGGCTGGGCACATTGTCACATGCCTATAGTCCCAGCTACTCCAGAGGCTGAAGTAGCAGTAATGCATGAGCCCAGGTGTCCAAGGCCAGCCTGGGCAACAGAGTAAGACCCCACCTCTTAAAAAAAAAAAAATTAAACTTCACTGGTCATTACAAGTAAATACTAAGGATGCCCTGGGCTGTTGTACCTCTGTAACTTCCTTGGTTCTACCATTACTTGTTTAAATCACCAGCCCAAAGCAAACTAAAGGAGGCTGAGGCCAATTTGTAAGAAAATAGTACTGAAGAAGAAAGGAGACAACACAGGCACTGTAATTAAATCTTGAACTGGTGCTAGACTTTTAAAAAGATTGCTGATCCCTAGCAAGGACAAATAAGATGTCAGAGTAAGAACTACATACATATAGGCATGTGTATAAAACTGCAGTGGAAACTATTAATGAGGAAAAACACAGAATAATGGCTAAGAATCAGCAGACCTAGGTTTTAATTTCGTTTCTGCTATTCATGTGCTATGTGAGCTTGGAGAAGCTGCACTCTCTCTGAACATCAATTTCTTCATGATAGTAATTTAATTGTTATTACTATTTTTACTATTTTTATTTCTACAGGAATATTGGACCCAGGGACTCTCATACTGTTACAATTCTTTTTTCTTATTTTTTGAAACAGTCTCACTCTGTCACCCAGGCTGGAGTGTGGTGGTGCAATCTCGGCTCACTGCAACCTCTGCCTCCCAGGTTCAAGCAAGTCTCATGCCTCAGTCTCTGGAGTAGCTGGGATTACAGGTGTAGGCCACCATGCGTGACTAATTTTTGTATTTTCAGTAGAGACCGGGTTTCTCCATGTTGCCTAGGCTGGGCTCAAACTCATGGACTCAAGTAATCTGCCCGCCCCAACCTCCCCAAATGCTGGGATTACAGGTGTGAGTCACTGCACCCAGTCACACAATTCTTATCTAAGCTGAAGAATATGATTCCTGATCATTGTGATTGTAGAGAAAGTAAACAGAAGCTTATTGGTTGAAGAAAACGCTCTTAGAGCTAATGATGATAATGAATCTGCCCCAAAGAGGCCATCTGAAGAGAAGGAAGATTGGGTTTGATGGCTTAGGAAACCGCTGTCACAAGCTGCAAAGAGTCGGAAATTTTACCCTGCTTGAAAGCTAACAGGGTAGTCTACAGTTTAATGGACAGAAGAAGATGTGTGGATCAAAGACAAAGGACTTTATTACTCAGTGGACAACATGAGCATCAGCATATCCACACAGTTTCCCTTGTCCCCAAGTCCGACAGGGGTGACATGATGGGACCCAATAATACCTGTTCACACAATGGGGTGCCTTCTAGGGGAGGAGCCCAAGTCCTAGCATCCAGAAATCTTCCCTCAAGCAACAACAAGCAGTCTGTGGGGTGCTTTATTAATATTTTTGCAGGTATTTTTCCATTTATTCAGAGTTGGAGTGTGGTCCTTCATCAGGATACAAAGTCAGGGTCTTTCAAATGGATCATAAGACATCAGCTCACCACATCTCTAAAGTATATGATTATTATTTCAAACCACACAAGATATCAGTTCAGAAGACCTTAATTCTGAAGTACCTTTTATAAGTTCCCAACAAAAACCCAGTTCTGACCACTGATGCTTGAGAAAGATAGACTGCAGGAATCTTAACTTTTCATTCTCCTTGTTTTTCTTTCAGAATTTCTAAGCTATGTCATGTCACTTCACTGGAAAGTTATATACCTGAATACTGCTCTAGTTCTTTATAGAAATGGCTTTGCAACTATGACTTAATACTATGCCCTCATTTTCTATCAGAAATTGGTAGAAATAATGCTAAAGAAAGAACACGTTATTTTGTTGAAGATATGTCCACTATGTTTACCAACATCTGCAAAGATTTACAACATAATTCTTTTGAATTTAATTCCAGTAAGACATTTGACCAGAATGTTTACTCATATTAGATATGAGAGCTAGATAATCGAAATTGATTCCCTTGTCTCCCTGGCTCGAAGAAAATCCAGAATTAAGTCTTGGACTTAAAAGTAGACATTTCCGGCCGAGCGCGGTGGCTCAATCCTGTAATCCCCAGCACTTTGGGAGGTCGAGACGGGCAGATCACGAGGTCAGGAGATCGAGACCATCCTGGCTAACACGGTGAAACCCCGTCTCTACTAAAAAATACAAAAAACTAGCCAGGTGAGGTGGCGGGCGCCTGTAGTCCCAGCTACTCGGGAGGCTGAGGCAGGAGAATGGCCTGAACCTGGGAGGCGGAGCTTGCAGTGAGCTGAGATCTGGCCACTGCACTCCAGCCCGGGCGACCGAGCAAGACTCCGTCTCAAAAAATAAAATTAAAAAAAAAAAAAGTAGACATTTCCTGGCTGGGCACAGTGGCTCATGCCTGTAATCCCAACACTTTGGGAGGCTGAGGTGGGTGGATCATCTGAAGCCAGGAGTTCAAGACCAGCCTAACCAACATGATGAAACCCCATGTCTACTAAAAATACAAAAATTAGCCAAGCGTAGTGGTGGGCACCTGTAATTCCAGCTATTCAGGAGGCTGAAGCAGGAGAATCACTTGAACCCGGGAGGCAGAGATTACAGTGAGCCCAAATCACGCCATTGCACTCCAGCCTGGTTGACAGAGCAAGATTCTGTCTCAAAAAAAAGCAAACATTTCCCTTAACCTGAGTTTTCTGGAATAATTATCCAATGTCCTTCACTGCTTGAACCTTATCTTTGCATTTTTACTACAGTGATCTAAAGAATTGTGGTACATTTTCTCAAATAATGTTTTGAAAGTAAACAGAGTAAAAGCAATAAGTCAATGAAGGAACAAAACTACCCAAGTTTTGGGTTATTTCATTTATTATTACTAACATTTTGCCTAAGTACCCATAAAGCTTTTCAGTTTAAGATGTAATCCTCAAATTAGTCTTAGCCTTACAAAATATAAATTGAGCTTCCAAAAGTTAGTTAGCATGCCTTATATTATGGATTTTCCTGACTGTGCTTTTATTGGGGTTTAATCAGAGACTATTGTAAGAATTTCTAATCTGGGTTCTAAGCATTTGACATTATTAAACAGCTAAATGAAAGAGAACAGAAGGGTTGCAAAGTAGAAAATACATTTTATTTTTAAATTGAACACCATTATATTTGTAATAACATTGCATGCTAAGAAGCATTAGGCAGCTCTGTCAGTGCCTGCTTCACACAGTCTAAATAGAACTGGAGAGCAATTTCTGAGAAGACAAGGGGGTGAGGATCTCATGTCTACCCCTGAGCGATTGCCAAGAATAGCAGGTCTGAAGTTCTAAGGTGCAAGTGAAAGGCTGTCTAAAGTTCTGTTCGCTTGTTGACCTGCTGCTGGCTGCTGGGTTTGCCCAAGGGGCATCAGTGATAATAGGTTAGTCATAGGTCAGTCATTGCACAGATACACTCATCATCTTGGGAAGACCTCAGATGTGCCTGGAATGACTGATGTCAGTCATGAAGGCCCCCTTGGAGGACCACATCCAACCCCGTACTTCTCACCTGTACTCTGCCTTAAGCAAAGTCCTCCTGAAGACCAGAGAGACGATCCAACATGAGTGTGCTCCACTGGAAAACACCCAAATCCTTAAGGACATACAACCTCTTCCTGGGACCCCACATCCACCCTCGCTCTGGGGGTGGCCTAAATGAGGGTGAAGACTCAGCTAGAAGAATAAGAGGCAGCAAACATACCTGCTTGCTACAAAAGAAAGGAGAGCAGTCAACACTCAACCTTGTTTCCTGACATCACCTGAGTCTTTAACTCCATCGGAGGATCTAGGGGGCAAAAATTAAACTCTCAAAAATGATTTTAATGATTTTAACCTTTAATTTAAAGAGTAAACATCTGTCATCCCATTTGGGGTTGCATCGTGTCACAAACCAGAAACAAATAAAATGTTCAAACCAGCAGCTAACTTTGGCACAGTTGAGCCGGGACCATCCACAGTGAGAGAGGCTGCTAGCACAGTACCCTCTGCTGGGCAAAGGGGTCCCTACAGCCCTTCTTAGCAGGGCTAAAGCTGTGTGCAACAGGGTGACCCTCCAAGCTGCCCTCGTCCCCAAAGCCAAGTAATCCATGGGAGTGTCATGGCTAATTTTCCATCTTCGGATATGAGCTCAAGAAATATACATGGCCGGGTGCGGTGGCTCACACCTGTAATTCCAGAACTTTGGGAGGCCGAGGTGGATGGATCACTTGAGGTCAGGAGTTCAAGACCAGCCTGGCCAACAAGTAGAAACCTAGTCTCTACTAACAATACAAAAAAAAAAAAATTAGCCAAGTGTTGTGGCAGGTGCCTTTAATCCCAGCTATCCAGGAGGCTGAGGCATGAGAATCACTTGAACCCAGGAGGCAGAGGTTGTAGTGAGCCAAGATTGCACCACTGCACTCCAGCCTGGGAGACAGAGTTAGACTCAGAAAAAAAAAAAAAAAAAAAAAAAAAATGGAGAAGAGAAAAAAGAAAAGAAAAATACTTGAGAAAAAGCAAACACTAGAAAGCCAGAGCAGGTGGGAAAGAACAAAAGGCATTTTTCTGCTTCTCTCCACTTTTTACCAACTGCTGCTCACAGCACTTTCTGCTGAAATGTGATTGCTGCTAAGGTGTCAGCAGATGAGAGACAAGTTTCTGCCTTCCCTTGAGACATCTGGATTTCCAAAGCAGCCTTTTGAAAGCTAAAAAGTTTTCAAGCCCCAAATGAGAATGGGTTTGGATTTATTCAAAAAAGGACCATATGCATGGGTGAGAGATTTTCCTGGCACTCTTCAAACCACATTGTCCAGGAAGGGAGTGCTTTCAAGTACCTCTGCTCAGGTCAGACTTAGGGATACGGGATGCTCAACGGATAACATAGGACAGCCTGGGCAGGGTTGGGGGGTGGCGGAAAATCCCTGTCTTTAACTGAAATACAAGAATATGTTATGGAAGAACGATCACTGTTGGGAAGAGGATGGTTTCGTCTAACGTGTTTGAAATTATATGAAGGGTTGGTTGATTCCACTTGACAACTATGTATGGAGATCCTCTTAGGAGCTCTACTGTGAAATAAAGTATACAAAAATGAGTAAGAAACAATGCTACCCTCAAGGTGCTCAGTCTGGCAGAGGAGATAAACATGGAAACGCCAATGCACTGAGGCCCATACTATACTAGCTTTATGTTTAAAATGCCATCACTCATGGAAACAACAATGCATCGAGGCCCCTGCTATACTGCTTTGTGTTCAAAGTGCCATCACCCAAGAAGACAGAGTGGAGGAGGCCTTTTCAAACATCAGTAACTACAGAAGAGGCATCTTGACTTTAAAAATGCTGATCTCTTATAGAAATGTTTTTGATGAGGCTAGTGCTAGATAAGGGAAAGAAATGGAGAAACGAAGCAAAAATGAGATCTGTAAATTAAAGTAGGACCTATTGCAAAAGAATTTTTCCTTTTGCTTTTTAAACTTGCAGCCATTTCAGATGCATAATTATTAACTGTGTCACAAGAATAAAAAAAATAGAGCATGGAAGATGATAGTGCACATAAATATTAGAACTTAATATCCATGAATCTTTGACCATTCAGTACATTTAGGGTTAGTCCAGGAAACTAGAAGGTGAACAGAAAGAGAAAATTGTAATATAGAAGGAAAATCAGATGAAAGCACTACGAATACTTCAATAAAAGTGGAACTAAGGCCAAATAGCACAAAAGGCAGAGCTGCAGAGGTAGATGATTTATTAACAGAGCTACTAAATTCTGTGTCAATGGTAATTTCAAGTTACAAAGACTGAAGTTAAGAATTAAGTAGAAAATCCAGAGAATTGGGAGTTTAGAGACCAGATTCTAGACTTAGCGGCACTGCTGACAAATAACAGGACCTCTGTAGACCTTGGTTTCCACATCTGTAAAAAGATAAGGTAGACCGGGTGCAGTGGCTCATGCCTATAATCCCAGCACTTTGGGAGGCTGAGGCAGGCAGATCACTTGAGTTCGAGACCAGCCAGGCCAATATGACAAAACCCTGTCTTTACTAAAAACACAAAAATTAGCCAGGGCATAGTAGCGGACACGTATAATCCTAGCTACTCGGGAAGCTGAGGCAGGAGAATTCCTTGAACTTAAGAGGCAGAGGTTGCAGTGAGCTGAGATTATACCACTGCACTCCATCCTGGGTGACAAAAAAAAAAATATATATATATATATATATATTTATAGGCTCTTTAAGTTTCCTTGCCTGTCATTGAAAAACAAGAGCTGGCTGGGCTCAGTGGCTCATGCCTGTAATTTTAGCACTTTGGGAGGTAGAGGTGGGTGGATTGCCTGAGCTCAGGAGTTCGAGATCAGCCTGGTCAACCTTCTGAAACCTCGTCTCTACTAAAATACAAAAGAAATTAGCTGGGCGTGGCAACGTGCGCCTGTAGTCCCAGCTACTCGGGAGGCTGAGACAGGAGAATTGCTTGAACCCAGGAGGTGTGGGTTGCAGTGAGCCAAGATCATACTACTGTACTCCAGCCTGGGTGACAGAGCGAACCTCCATCAAAAAAAAAAAAAAAAAGAGTTGAAACATGGATAACATATAGTATCCCCATTCATTCATTTCAACAAATAATGGGCACACATATAGCATGTTCCTGGCATATAAGGACATCATGGAGAATAAGGAGTTTTTACTCTGTCAGGGAAGACAGTCAAATGAGACAAGAAAGGGTAAGAACAGTACTTGGGAATATTTTCAGTTCAGTTATTGAGCACTGTGGTAGCAGCCTCCAAGATGGCCCTCAATAATCCTTGTCTCAAGTATTCACATCCTTGTGTAATTTGCACCCACACTATACCAGGGTTGGTCTCTATGATTGATAGTATATACAGCAGAAATAATGGCAGATCACTTCCAAGATTCTTAGATTATAAAAGACTGCAGCCTCAGTCTTGAGTACCCTATCCCCATCCGTCTGTATCTGCATCTGTATGTCTATGTCTATGTCTATGTCTATGTCTATGTCTATGTCCATCTCTAACTCCATCTCTCTTGGATCTCCTGCTGTTTTGACTTATGTTTGATGCTCTTTTCACTATACTGCATTGACTCTTTAAAATGAATTAATTTCATAGGTAAATAAGGTTCAAGTGGATTAAGTAATTTGTTCAAGGTTCTATAGCAAGTAGCGGAGCCTCTTCACTGACCTATCAAGCACAACTCCATTCTTTAGGAAAATCTTTTTCCTTCTCTCAAGCTTCACTGATGTTGAGATAATTAGCTGAATGAACATGAAAAGAAACCAGAGCTGTCCCTAAGGGTAAGCTGGGATGTTTGCCTCAGGTCTTCCAATTCAAGGTGAGTGCTATATCAGTGATTCATACTTAGTGATATATTCATCCATTTACTCAACAAGTATTTTTTAACACCCATTTAAGCACAGTAGGTTGTAGGAAATACAAAATGCTGAGATTTATTAATCTAATCAGGAATAAAAAGTAAATGTCATGAAAAATTAGAATAAGATCATTATATGTCTGCCTGCTGAATGATGTGAACCATATATAAAATAAGCATTTAGAAAGAATCACAGAACCTCAGAAAAAATGAAAGAATAAAGAAAATCCACTGTTTTCTCGAAAAATCATACCACGCTGTCAGGCAACGGAATCTAGACCTACAACCCTGACTTATTTTAAATTTCCATTTTTATTTTAGATTCGGGAGGTCCATATGCAGGTTTGTTACAGGGGTATGTTGCGTGGTGCTGAGGTTTGGGCTTCTATTGATCCCGTCACTCAGATAGTGAACATACCACCCAATAGAAAGTTTTTCAGCCTTTGCCCCCTTCCCTGTCTCCCTCCTTTTGGATCCTCAGTGTCAGTTGTTCCCATCTTTATGTCCATGTGAACCCAAGATTTAGCTCCCACTAATAAGAGACCTGGACTCTTATTCCCTCAAAGTTACTTTCTGTCATAGGGATAGCCCATCAGTTACCATTACAAATACTAACAGACCCCAGGAGACTCTGCTTTCTCCTTTAATATTTTGGCTGTGACTTGGTCATCAGGCTAAAGAATTCAAACTCTGTTTCCATAATTGTTGGAAGTTTTTGAACTAAATTCACAACAGGGATGAGATCTGAGGTGTCAGAGGCAGGGGGATTGACGTCAACACCCCCAGCTCACACCAGGCCAGCAGGGCAGGACCACCACCTGCTGACAGGCACAGATGGGCAGCAGAGTCCTCCAGAGAGGGAGTGGGGCAGGGCACTAGAAGGGGCTGTGGGCGCTATAGTGCTTAACTGACTGACAAGGATTTTTCATGCCCAGTTTAAAGAGACCCTGTTATTGATTGATTGATTGATTGATTGATTGATTGACTGACTGATGGAGTCTTGCTCTGTCTGTTGCCAAGCCTGGAGTGCAATGGTGCGATCCCGGCTCACTGCAACCTCCGCCTCCCAGGTTCAAGTGATTCTCCTGCCTCAGCTCCTGGAGTAGCTGGGATTACAGGCGCATACTACCATGCCTGGCTAATTTTTGTATTTTTAGCAGAGATGAGGTTTCACCATTGTTGGCCAGGCTGGTCTCGAAATCCTGACCTCAAGTGATCCAATCCATCTGCCTCGGCCTCCCAAAGTGCTGGGTTTATAGGCGTGAGCCACTGTGCCCGGCCGAGACCCTGTTTTAGCTTAGTGAAGAGCAGAGACAAATGCAGGTGTTTTAAGAAGCTCAATATGACCCTAGGTTCTCAACATTTTTAGCTTTCTGGCCCTCTGGTGTCATGAAGTCACAGTAAAGATAACAGAAACTACCTACTTTCAGCATACACTGATTTTCACAGAGGATTGTGAGAAATGGACATCAAAAGTAAAAAGGGAAAATTCCAAGCAGGAATGAAAAAAATATTTGAATCTATGCATGTTTTTCAAGTCAGGAGGTAAACAAGGGCTCCTCTTTACCCCTAGAGGCCCCACTGGCACCTTGAGTTTACTATGCTCCAGAGTGTTGGTTTTCTTCTTGGTACCTGTCCTTCCTTTTACATTCTGTGATGTGGTGAATGACATCACCATCTATGCACTTAGGCCCAAAGAAAAGGAGCCATTCTCTCTACCTCTTCTTCCTCCTGACCCTACCAATCAGTGACTATATTGTCAATTCTGCTTCCTGAATATCTCTCTAGTCTATGTCCTCACCTTCTTACTTACTATGAGAGTCTTGGTTAAAACTCTCGTTCTCTCTGCTCCAGATCGAACAGTTCCTTGAAATGGATGGATATTTCTCAAAGACAATGTATTAGTCCCTTCTCACACTGCTAATAAAGACATACCTGAGACTGGGTAATTTATAAAGGAAAGAGGTTTAATGAACTCCCAGTTCCACATGGCTCACAATCATGGAGGAAGACTAAGGAAGAGCAAAGGGATGTCTTACATGGCGGCAGGCAAAGAGAGAGTTTGTGCAGGGGAATTCCCATTTACAAAACCATCAGATCTCATAAGACTTATTCACTACCATGAGAACAGTATGGGAAAACCACCCCATGATTCAATTATCTCCACCCGGCCCTGCCCTTGACACATGGGGATTATTACAATTCAAGGTGAGATTTGGGTGGGGACACAGCCAAACCATATCATTCCACCCCTGGGTCTCTCCTAAATCTCATGTCCTCACATTTCAAAACCAATCATGCCTTCCCAACAGTCCCTTATGGTCTTAACTCATTTCAGCATGAACTCAAAAGTCCACAGTCCAAAGTCTCATCTGAGACAAGGGAAGTTCCTTCTACCTATGGGCCTGTAAAATCAAAAGCAAGTTAGTTACCTCCTAAATACAGTGGGGGTACAGGCATTGGGTAAATACACCCATTCCAAATGGGAGAAATTGGTCAAAACAAAGGGCTACAGCCGCCATGCAAGTCTGAAATCCAACGGGGCAGTCAAATCTTAAAGCTCCAAAATGATCTCCTTTCTCACATCCAGGTAATGCTGATACAAGTGGTGGGTTTCCGCAGTCTTGGGCAGCTCCACTCCTGTGACTTTACAGGGTACAGCCCTATTTTCAGCTGCTTTCACAGGCTGGCATTGTGTGTCTGCAGCTTTTCTAGGCACACAGTGCAACCTGTCAGTGGATCTACCATTCTGGGGTATGGAGGATGGTGGCCCTCTTCTCAAAGCTCCACCAGGCAGTGCCCCAGTGGGGACTCTGCGTGGGATCTCCCACCCAACATTTCCCTTCCACATTGCCTTAGCAGAGTTTTTCCATGAGGGCTCCACTGCTGCAGCAAACATCTATCTGGAGATCCAGGCATTTCCATACGTCCTCTGAAATTCTTGACTTCTGTGTACTTGTAGGCTCAACACCATATGAAAGCTGCCAAAGCTTGGAGCTTGCACCCACTGAAGCCACAGGCCAAGCTGTACTTTGGCCCCTTTCAGCCATGACTGGGATGCAGGGCACCAAGTCCAAGACTACACAAAGCAGCAAGGCCCTGGGCCTGGCCCAGGAAACCATTTTTCCCTCCTAGGACTTCAGGCCTGTGAAAAGAGGGGCTGCCATGAGGACCTCTGATATGCCTTGGAGACATTTTCCCCACTGTCTTGGTGATTAACATTTGGCTCCTCATTACTTATGCAAATTTCTGCAGCTATCTTAAATTTCTCCTCAGAAAATGGGTTTTCTTTTCTACCACATCATCAGGCTACAAATTTTCTGAACGTTTATGCTCTGCTTCTCTTTGTGAATATAGAAAGCTGAATGCTTTTAGCAGCACCAGCACCCAAGTCACCTCTTGAATGTTTTACTGCTTAGAAATCTCTTCTGCCAGATGCTGTAAATCATCTTTCTCAAGTTCAAAGTTCCACACATCTCCAAGATGGGGCAAAATGCCATCAGTCTCTTGCTAAAACATAGCAAGGGTCACCTTTGCTCCAGTTCCCAACAAGTGCCTCATCTCCATCTGAGACCACCTCAGCCTGCACTTTACTGCCCATATCACTATCAGCATTTTGGTCAAAACCATTCAACAATCGCTAGGAAGTTTTTCAAACTTTCCCACATCTTTCTGTCTTCTTCTGAGACCTCTAAACCATTCCAACCTCTGCCTGTTACCCAGTTCAAAAGTCGCTTCCACATTTTCAGGTATCTTTATAGTAGCGCCGCACTCCCGGCACCAATTTCCTGTGGTAATCTGTTCTCATGATGCTAATAAAGACATACCTGAGACTAGGTAATTTATAAAGGAAAGAGGTTTAATGGACTCACAGTTCCACAGGATGGGGAGGCCTCACAATCAGGGAGGAAGATGAACGAGAAGCAAAGGGATGTCTTACATGGTGGCAGGCAAAGAGAAAACTTGTGCAGGGGAACTCCCACTTATAAAACCATCAAATCTCATGAGATTTATTCACTACCACGAGAACAGTATGGCAGAAACTGCCCCCATGATTCAGTTATTTCCACCTGGCTCCACCCTGGACACATGGCGATTATTACAGTTTAAGGTGAAATTTGAGTGGTGACACAGTCAAACCATATCAGACACTGTTCCATGACTGTATCAGTCAGCATCCAGCAGGAAGCTGGCTGCGCACACAGAGGTGATGCTTGAAGACATTTGAATAAAGAAATTATTTTCAAAGGTGTGGGCTGGTACAGGAACCAGCAAAGGATAGTGATGCACCCCTAGATTAGCAATAGCAGGAAATCATCGCCACTGCGAGGTCTGAAGGGGCAGAGGAAGGACAGAACTATGGCTATAGAATCCAGAGTGAGCTGTACCTATAGAAATGGGACCTCTTCTTTTCATTACCAAAAATGGTAAGTGTGTGAGGTAACACGTGTTAATTAGCTCAATTTAGTCACTCCATAATGTATATATATTTCAAAATAGCATATTGTACACAATGAATATAGATAACTTTCATTTGTCAGTTAAAAAAATAAAAATAATGAACAAATGAAAAAGAAAAGGGACTTCCTAGCATGAATTATGACCTCAGGTAGAGCCACTGGCAAACTGAGGCCCAACTGAAGAGGGTTAGAAATTTTCTAGGCCAGGCATGGTGGATCACACCTGTAACCCCAGCACTTTGGGAGGCTGAGGTGAGAGAATCCCTTGAGCACAAAAGTTCGAGACCAGCCTGGGCAATATAACGAAACTTTGTTTCTACACAAAATATAAAAAATTATCCAGGTTTAGTGGTGCATGCCTGCAGTCTCAGCTACTCTGGAGGCTTAGATGGGAGAACAGCTTGAGCCCAGGAAGCAGAGGCTACAGTGAGCCATGACTGTGTCATTGCACTCCACTCCACCCTGAGTGACAGAGCGAGGCCCTGTTAACAAAAATTTTTTAAAAAGGAAAGAAAAATAGGAAGAAAATTTTCTGTTCTGTCTTTCTTCCCACCTCTGATCTCCTGCTGGTTTCCCCCATTGGCTGAACCCAACAAGAAGGGAGCAGGCAAGGGAGTCAAGCTGGGATGTTTCCAGAAGGTCAGCCTCCTGGAGTCAGGGTAGAGAAAGGTGGGGATCAAATCCAGATGGACAAAAGGAGAATATCCACAACAAAGGCATTTCACAGGACCCATTTGCACATTAAAATATTTTAAGAGACCTCTGGCAAAGAAACCTCTTCAAATTTATTTACTCAGTGTTTTTCTGATCTTTCTGAATTTAATCTTGCTCAGCTGCATCTACTTCCTAAATGCCACCATGTAGGACTTCTTAAAGAACAGATCTTAGCAAGTTATTTCTCTGCTCAAACATCTGTCGAAGGCTCCCCATTACCATAAAATGGACGCCTCTCCCTGACCTTCATACCATCGCCTGCCCCAACATACCCACATACCAGACATCACTGACTCCTGCCTGTCTCTCCAACTTTATCTCCCCCACTTTCCTCCCAGTAATTTATACTCCAGGCTTACTGAACTGCTTAGGGTTCCCTGTTTCATGATCCCATGCTGTCCTTCCACCTAGAACGCCCCAGTGATCCCAAGGCCTGCATTAATATGATCAAGTGGGCCCTTTTCATTAAAAACCTTTTTCCAATGCACTAGACTGGATGACACTTATTTTTGTGCTCCTGCTGTACTTCTTTAGGCCTACAACCAGTCTATCATACAGCAGTAACTGTTTGATTTCTATCTCCTTGACGAGGCTGAAGAATTTCTTGAGGTCAGGCGTCATGGGTAACACTGCTCTGTATCCCTGCTGCTCAGCAAACAATAGAGGCCCAGGGAATGTTGGTTGACTTCAGTTCTTCCTCTGTGTGAGAGCCATATGGGTGGTGAGCAAGCAGAGGTGCGATCTTTCCAGAACACACCCCTGAGTCATGAGCAGAGGGGAAACCAAAAATGTCTGCACCTTGGACTCCTTGTGTTTGGTTCTGTTATTCCCACTCACAGACACTGAAGTGACTGCTGAAAAATAATAAGGATTTGAGGCTGGGAGCGGTGGCTCACGCCTGTAATCCCAGCACTTTGGGAGGCCGAGGAGGGTGGATCACGAGGTCAGGAGTTCAAGACCAGCCTGGCCAAGATGGTGAAACTCCATCTCTACTAAAAACACAAAAAATTAGCCAGGCGCAGTGGCAGACTCCTGTAATCCCAGCTACTCGGGAGGCTGAGGCAAAATAATCGCTTGAACTCGGCGGAGGTTGCCGTGAGCCAAGATCGCACCACTGCACTCCAGCCTGGGTGACAGAGTGAGACTCCATCTCAAAAAAAAAAAAAAAAAAATTCAAGTAAATGTCATAATACATAGGGAACTTACTTCTTGAATAAATCCTAAATACCTGCCTGCAAACACCAATACTAAAAGTGGTGACAGACACTCCCCTCATATAGTTCAGAACACAAGTGCCCTGAAGAGCTACTGTATTTTCATAGGTCCTACCCCTTGCCTCTCTCTGACTATCTTGCATTAGGCTAATTATAAATTTAGATTTCCCAGGTAAGTCTATACCATGAAACAACTAGCCCATAGAATAAAACTTGGGTCCAAATTCTTCCAGGTGTTCCTCTGGAAGTAAGACTGGCCTGTTACAGTTACAATCCCAGACACCTTCAGACGTGGCAGGGGGACTCCAGCCAGCTGCAGTACCACTGACCTCATTGCAGTAAGTTGAGTGATGGGAAAAGCACTGGATGACAAATCAGATGAAAAAGGGTGAGGGGAATCCTTTCAATCCTAACTCTACCCTTTACCAACTGGGTGACCTTGGCCAAGTTACTCAGTGCCTTTAAGTTAGTTACCCCATCTGCAAAATAAGAGTCAAATCTACCTCACATGGTTATTACCAGGATTAAATGAGATGCCACGGGATAGAGATTAGCAGAGACCCAATAAATTTGTGTTTCTGTTTCTACTACCTTAATTACCTCTTCTTTGAAGAGGCTGCCTTTCTAATTTTGGAAGGAGGCAGGTGACTTGGATGGGTGCAGTGAGGTATGCTACCTTGTTTGTTTAAATTTAAAACAAAAAATTAATTTCAAAGCTTCCTTATGGCAATCGTGTGACAGAAATAAAACTAGGCAGTTGTTGCTATGCGACATCAGTAGTTTGCCGAGGGACTGGATATATCTTTGCTGTTACTTATCTTTAGTAGAATCTTGAGCAACATTTTTCTGACTACCCAGTGTTATCCTGTTCTCATTATGTAAAAAAACAGCTGAGATGGGAAAGTGGGGAGGGAGTCCTGGCCTGAGGTTCACTGGATAACGGCTGGTCCCCAGCCACCTTAGTACAAGACTTTGTGTGTCCTCTTTCCATTTTTTCTTCTTTTTCTTTAATCTGTTTTCCCCCATTTTCTTCGCTTTTATAAAAGAAAATACTGGGGTTTTTTAGGCCTTTTTCGCCGCCCAGGCTGGAGTGCAGTGGCGCAATCTTGGCTTACTGCAACCTCCACCTCGTGGGTTCAAGTGATTCTCCTGCCCCAGTCTCCCCAGTAGCTGGGATTACAGGTGCCTACTACCACATCCAGCTAATTTTTTATATTTTTAGTAGAGACGGGTTTTCACTATGTTGGCCAGGCTGGTCTCAAACTCCTGACCTTGTGATCTGCCCACCTCGGCCTCCCAAAGTGCTGGGATCACAGGCATGAGCCACTATTCCCAGAATCTAGGCCTTTCCTTGATGGTGGCTTTCTCAGTTTTGGTTGGGTGTTGGACCTTGACCCTTTTAAAGCAACAAATATTAGGATTTATCTAAAATTGGATTCATAGCTAGTCCATCCAATAAATGTCTCTCTCTACTTTTCACTTAACAAAAGACATGACAAAGTTCATATGTTTTTTGTGAAATATTTAACTTCCTGCTCTTGGGTTATTCTGATCCTCACTCGTGTGCTGGAGTACAAGCTTCATACTTCATATTTTCTTCTAACACATTCCTTTCTTTGGAAAAAAAAAAAAAAAAAAAAAACCCTGGCCAACATGGTAAAACCCGTCTCTACCAAAACTTAGCCAGACGTGGTGTGCACGCCTGTGGTTCCAGCTACTCAGGAGGCTGAGGCTTGAGGATCACTTAAACCAGGGATAGCAGAGGTTGCAACAAGACCAGATCATGCCACTGCACTCCAGCCCTCCAGCCCGGGCGATACAATGAGAACCTCTCTTAAAAACAAACAAACAAACAAAACTTCAACTGCATTAAAAACAAACAAGTCTGCAGTAGAACTCCTAATGTATCTTGTCCCTAACTCCTCCCCTTTGTCCAGGTCCCGTTTTCAACGCAGAGCTCTCACCAATCCTGCCCTGCCTACTCCTCTCTGCCAGCTCTTCCGCTCTCATCCAAGCACATGCTTGAGTTCACCTGACCCTTCTGTACTTTTCCATTCTCAACTCACTGGCAGCAACGTGTTGAAATTCGAAGCAAGTGCAGAAAGAGAGTGCACAAGAAATCTAATGGGGGACATTCTAAAGGATTCTGTGACCAGGTTTGAGGAAAAACTCCCACTCGGGATTGGGGAGCATCATGGCGGAGGGGTGAGCATTCTGAAGAAGGCACGTTTGAGCTGGGAGGATTTACTCTGTGCTGCGAGAAGTAACTAGACAGTAACAAAACCATATTCTAATTTTGAAGGGAGCCCCAGGGCTTTTGTGCTGATACCAGTCTTACCCAACCCCCCACCCCATCTCCAGCCTGTGTTTCCACCTTGGTCTTCTGCTCCAGCCAGAATGTATTTGCCTTGGCTTGACCTCACCCAGCTTTTCAGCATCAACTATGTCAAAGAGAAATGGTCAGAATGGAGTAGGATCCCTGAGAATATCTACTCTAACTCCCCGACAGTCCAAAACCTGAAGCCAAGAGATGGGCTAAAGACACATAGCTTGTTAGTGTTATCAGACAGAGGGACCCAGTGTCACAGGCCCTGGCTCTCCAGCCCATGGGCCAACTGGCTGAAAGAGAGGCCTGGAGGGTGGAACTTTAAAGTAAGGCCTGCTTTTATTATCTAATTTATGTCCAGTTAATGACTAGAGGATGGTGATATATTTTTAATCTCAGAGAGAGGGGAAGGAAGACCCAAATGGGCACAGTTCCAGGCTATAAGGATTGTTGGCAAACAGATTCCTGTTTCCCTTATCAGTATATGGTAGCAAACATGTATTGAGTATCTACTGTTTCCGCATCGGGCAGTGGGCACTGGCACACAGAGATGCAGAGAAGACAATTCTTGTCCAGCCCTCAAAACACTTGTGGACTAATGGCTAAACAAATCTCAAATTAAATAGAGCAAAAGACAGAATCCTGGGGGAATTTTTTTTTTTTACTTTTTGCCCTGCATGAAGAAGGAATGATGAATCCTCTCTGTGAGGAAGAAGAGGTCAGAGTTGGTCTGTTTTGAGTGGGGTCTTAAAGGGAAGATATGGAAGGGACAAAGAGAAGGCCAAGGGCTCCATGCAGCTGAGGCAGCCCACGTAAACAGAAAGCGGCCATGACCAGCAGAGCATCTGGGCTTTGTTTCCCATGAAAGGTGCTGCGGCACATACAGTTTGTAGGAAAGAAATGGGTGGACTATGATGAAAGGCTGGAAGCAGAGAAAAGGGCTGGCACTGTAATGATAGGCCTCTGATTAATAAATCCATTTGCGTATGTATATTCCACTTAGACAGGGAAACGATTTGCAGTCCTGGCATTTAGACCTGATCCTGTGAGCCACAGGGAGTAAAAAGGTTTTTAATAATAGGAGCGTCATGACTGGGTTTATGTGTTGGAAAGATTTCCATGACTGACCCTTCAAATGCTAGGTGAAATGAGCAAATGTTGCATCTTTCTGCGGGTGAAAGAACTGTAAAAGCAAAGCTGTATTTACAAAGAGAGGAATATTTCAAGAAGACTATGCTTGTTGTGTCTGTTGAATTCTAAATAACAATGGTTATGGGTTAGGATAAGACCTAAGGATGAAGAACACATCATCTTTTACTCTACAGGAGCTCTTTGAAGCTCTGTGTAAGCTTCTAAACCCATTAAACCATACAAAGTCTTATTTATAATACACAGAGTGACCCCCTACCTCGACAGCCAGATAATAGCAATCACTAACATTTGTATAACTCTCTATATTCACAAAGGACTCTATTCCATTTTCTGTCTTGAGTCCCACAAAAACTGGATAGATGCTATTTTTGTCTCCACTTTACAGATGAGAAAACTGAGAATTAGAAAGGCAAAGTGACTTGCCTCAGGTAAGAGCCTGTCAGGGATGGAGTTGAGAATTGAACCTGAGTTCTCTGGCTCCAAATTCTGATGTTCTTTCCATTGTATCCTGCTGGTAATCAGTAGGGTGCCAGGCATCACAGCCAGATCACCTACCTGGAGACAACAGACTGCGTTCTGCACCAAAAGCTGCCACCAGTTGACTGATTATCTTGGCCATGTCCTTCTCCAACTAATAGGTATAATGACACCTGTTCACTGATGGTAAGGATGTTATAACACTTTGCAAAGTGTAGAGCACTATATAGGTGTAATGCTTATCTGTATTCATTTAGCATAATAACCTGAACTCCAAAGGCCTAGAAACTATCCATATATTAGAGCTGGTGACAAAATATTTTCACCCGAAATCTGCCACTATCAAATGGAGAAGGAAAAACAGAAATAGGTCATATCTGTAATATGCTCCTCTTCCAGATTACAAAAAAAAAAAAAAGAAGAAGAAGGTATACCTTTGCAACCAGTCAGAGTGACACATAAGTCAAGCATTTTTTTAAAATCTGTTTTAAGATGGTAAATTAGTGGGCAGAGTTACTTCGCCTTGAAGGACCTGAGAGGCCTTATCTGTAAAATGATGGAGTTGGATGTGATAAACTCCATGGTCCCTTCCTGTTCTAAGACTGAATTATTCTATGCATAAATGAAACAGATTTGTGTAAGATCTGATTAAGGTCTTTTCGAGCCTCTAAGGGAGATTACTGAGAACAGGGTTTTGTTGTTGATGTTGTTTTTGAGACAGGGTCTCACTCAGTCGCCCAGGCTGGAGTGCAGTGGCACAATCTCAGTTCACTGCAGCCTTGACTTCGTGGGTTGCCATCCTCCTACCTCAGCCTCCTGAGTAGCTGGGACTACAGGTGCACACCATCACAGCCAACTACTTTGTATTTTTTGTAGAGATGAGGTCTCACTGTATTGCCCAGGCTGATCTTGAACTTCCGAGCTCAAGCGATCCACCCGCTTCAGACTCCCAAAGTGCTGGACTCACAGACATGCACCACCAGGCATGGCCTACTGGGAACAGTTTTTAAAGCCTATTTCTTGCTGTAAGCCTTACATCACTACCTGTGCCCCCACCCCAGGGGCAAGAGAACCTGAACTGATTCACCAGCAAACAGCCGTAAGAGGTGGCTCATGCCTGTAATCCCAGCACTTTGGGAAGCCGAGGCTAGTGGATCACTTGAGGTCAGGAGTTTGAGACCAGCGTGGCCAACATGGTGAAATCCCATCTCTACTAAAAACACAAAATTTAGCTGGGCATGGTGGCAGACCTCAGTAATCCCAGCTACTCGGGAGGCTGAGGCAGGAGTATCAGCTTGAGCCCAGGAGGCAGAGGTTGCTATGAGCAGAGATTGTGCCACTGTACTCCAGCCTGGGTGACAGAGCAAGACTCCATCTCAAAAAAAGAGAGAGAGAGAGAGAGAGACCAGAGGCTTGAGAAAGTAAAAGAGAAGTCTTTCTCCTTCTCCTCTCGCTATGGTAGCTGAAAAAAAAAAAAAGAGTGGGGAAAGAAAAGACAGCCCAATTAAAAAATGGGTAAAGGACTTGAATAGACATTTCTCCCAAGAAGATACACAGATGGCCAATAAACACATGAAAAGGTGCTCAACACCATTAGTCATCAGGGAAATGCAAATCAAAACCACAATGAGACACACTTCACACCTACAAGGACAGTTATAATCAAAAAATGTGGAAAATAAGTGTTGGTGAGGATGTGGAGAAATTAGAACCCTCGTACATTGCTGATGGGAATGTAAAGTGGTTCAGATGCTGTGGAAAACAGTTTGGCAGTACTTCAAAAAATAAACACAAAATTACCACAAAACCCAACAATTCCATTTCTAGGTATATACACAAAAGAACTAAAAACAGGAACTCAAACAAATACTTGTATGGCAATGTTCTTTAGAGCATTATTCACAATAACCAAAAGACGTGGATAAGCAAAATGTAGTATATACATACAATGGAATGTTACTCAGCCATGAAAGAAAGAATCCACTTATAATACATGCTACAACATGGATGAAGTTTGAAAACATTATGCTAAGTGAAATCAGCTAGACAAATTCCACTTGTATGAAATTCCACTTATATGAAATTTTTAGAGTAATCAAATTCATAAAGACATAATGTGGATTATAGGTTACCAGAGAACTGGGGGAGGGGAAATGGGGAGTTATTACTTAATGGGTAAAGAGTTTCTATTTGGGTGATTTTAAAAGTTTTGGAAATAAATAATAGTGATGGTTGCACAATATCGTAAGTGTAATTAAGGCCACTGAATTGTCACTCAAAAAGAGTTACAATGGCAATGTTTGTTTATAACTATTTTACCACAATAAGCAAAAAAAGAAGGGAAGAGGGGCATGGGTCGCCCCAGTTGTATGTTTAAGAAGCCTAAGGTGGCCAGGTGCGGTGGCTCGTGCCTGTAATCCCAGCACTTTGGGAGGCCAAGGAGGGTGGATCACCTGAGGTCAGGAGTTCGAGACCAGCCTGGCCAACATGGTCAAACTCTGTATCTACTAAAATAACAAAAATTACCTGGGCGTGGTGGTGCACACCTGTAGTCCCAGCTTCTCGGGAGGCTGAGACAGGAAAATCACTTGAACCCAGGAGACGGAGGTTGCAGTGAACCAAGATTGTGCCACTGCACTGCAACCTGGGCAAGAGAGCCAGACTCTGTTTCAAAAAAAAAAAAAAGCAAAAGCCTAAGGCAAATACTTTTTGGCTAAGTCCCCAAAAGCAATTGCAACAAAAACAAAAATTGACAAGTGGGACCTAATTAAACTAAAGGCTTCTGCACAGCAAAAGAAACTATCAACAGAGTAAACAGACAACCTACAGAATGAGGGAAAATATTCACAAACTATGCATCTGACAAAGATCTAATATCCAGAATCTATATGGAACTAAAACAAATCAACAAGCAACAAACAAATACCCCATTAAAAAAATAGGCAAAGGACATGAACAGACACTTTTCTTTTTTTTTTTTTTTTTTTTTTTGAGTCTTGCTCTGTCGCCCAGGCTGGAGTGCAGTGGCCGGATCTCAGCTCACTGCAAGTTCCGCCTCCCGGGTTCACGCCATTCTCCTGCCTCAGCCTCCCGAGTAGCTGGGACTACAGGCGCCCGCCACCTCGCCCGGCTAGTTTTTTGTATTTTTTTAGTAGAGATGGGGTTTCACCATGTTCGCCAGGATGGTCTCGATCTCCTGACCTCATGATCCGCCCGTCTCGGCCTCCCAAAGTGCTGGGATTACAGGCTTGAGCCACCGCGCCCGGCCTGAACAGACACTTTTCAAAAGAAGACATACAAGAGGCCAACAAACATATGAAAAATGCTCATCATCACTAATCATCAGAGAAATGCAAATCAAAACCATAATGAGGTACTATCTCACACCAATCAGAATGGCTATTATTAAAAGTCAAAAAATGGCCAGGCACTGTGGCTCATGCCTATTATCCCAGCACTCTGAGAGGTCAAGGCGGGCAGATCACTTGAGGTCAGGACTTTGAGACCAGTCTGGCCAACATGGTGAAACCACATCTCTACTAAAAATACAAAAATGAGACGAGAGTAGTGGCGCACATGTGTAATCCCAGCTGCTTGGTAGGCTGAGGCAGGAGAATCGCTTGAACCTGAGAGGCGGAGGTTGCAGTGAGCTGAGATCACCCACTGCACTCCAGCCTGGGTGACAGACCAAGATTCCCTCTCAAAAAAAAAAAAAGTCAAAAAATAACAGATGCTGACAAGGCAGCAGAGAATACTGTGGGTGGGAATGTCAATTAGTTTGGCCATTGTAGAAAGCAATTTGGAGATTTCTCAAAGAACTTAAAAAAGAGATAACATTTGACCCCCACAGCCCCATCACTGGGTATATAACCAAAGAAAAATAGATCATTACACCAAAGGACACATGCACTGGTATGTTTATCACTGTGCTATTCACAATAGCAAAGACATGGAATCAACCTAGGTGCCCGTCAATGGTGGATCGGATAAAGAAAATGTGGTACATATACACCATGGAACGAATACTACACAGCCATAAAAAAGAATGAAATCATGTCCTTTGCAGCAACATGGTTGGAGCTGGAGGTCATTATCCTGAGTGAATTAATGCAGGAACAGAAAACCAAATACCTCTTTTTCTCACTTGTTGGTAGGAAGTAAACATTGAGCACACATGAAAAAACATGGACACTGTGGACTACTAGAGAGGGGAGGCAAGGGAAGAGTGTGTGAGTTGAAAAACTACCTATTGGCTGCTATGCTCACAGCCTGGATTCAAACCTGCACATGCACTCTCCACATATAAAATAAAAGTTAAAATTTAAAAATTAAATAATGCAAACATATAGGAAGGAGGAGGAGGAGGAAGAAGAAGAGGAAGAGGAGGAAGAAAAAGAAGGAGAAGAAGGAGGCGGAAGGAAGGGGAGGGGGAATAAAGGGTGAAGGGGAAAGAAAGGGGGAAGGGGGACGGAAGGGGGAAGGGAGATGGAAAGGGGAAGGGGGAAGGAAGGGGGAAGGGAGACGGAAAGGGGAAGGGGGATAGAAGGGGGAAGGGGGACGGGAGACGAATAAGACAAAGCCGCCTAAGGCCCTGGGCTTGCTGACCTGCCCCAGAGCAAGAGAAAGAGCACCAAGGAGCAGGGCTCAGGGGTATAGCTCAATGGCAGAGGGACACACATGGTTCCCTTGGGTCTCTGTTTCCTGAGGCATGCGGAAGATGGATTCCACAATTTGCTGCAGACCCTCAGTAGGGCACCTTGGAGGGCACATGTCCTCAGTACCAATGCCAACAGAGCACCTGGGATGGAGCCTCATCAGCAGCACCTAAAGTCATTCCCAGTACTACCACTGGCAAATCACTACCCTTCAAGCAACCAGCCAGCCAGTGAGAATGATGAAAAGAAAGGTGGAGAGGTGCCATCATCTGTCTCCCTCAGCCTTGTTCCTGACTCAGTCTTAGGGAGGTAAGCAATGGAGGAAGGAGATGGAAAGAGCAGGTGATGACAGCCAGCCTGTTGACCTAAAGAAAGAAATGAAGGCACAATTAACATGGAGAGTTTATTTGGGCCAAGGTTGAGGATGGCTATCTGGGTCACACATTTAAGCTGCCTTGAGGAGTACTTCTACTTGGTCTTTGTTACAAGCAAGCTTTTAAAGGCAAAAGGGGAGAAGGAGTGGGTAGATACAAAGTTGTTTGACAGGAATTCTCACTGATTCACGGAATGAACATTGGTTAGTGATTGGTTTTACATTGTGGAACTACAGTGTATGAGTTATGGTGTCCAGTGCAGTGCATTTTATGGCTACTTGGCATCAGTTAGTCTAGAGCCCACACAGCAGGTGGCTTTAAGATGTAATGATTTAGCTCAAAGGGAAGTGAAACATTACTGTTGTCATACACTGTCACAATTCAATGCCTCACTGGGCCTGATAATCAAAGAGGGTTCACCCCTTTCCTCTAGGCCTCTAGAACCTGAACCAGAGAGAGGAGTAAGAGAGCTTTGAATTAAGCATCAGACAGATGCTTATTATGGTTTGAATGTATGCGTCCCTCCAAAATTCATACGTTAGAATCTAATACCCAAGGTGATGGTATTAGAAAGTGGGGCCACTGGAGGATGATTAAGTCATAAGGACTTTACCTTTGTGAATGAGATTTTGTGCTTACAAAAGTGCTTGAAGAAGTGAGTTTGCCCCTTTTTCTCTTCTGCTATGTGCCTCGTCAAAAGATGCAGCAACAGGGCACCATCTTGGAAGCAGAGAGAGAAGTTTTACCAGAACCAAATCTGAGAGATATGTTTGGTGTTAGGTATAGATGATGTCTGGTAATTATTAAGACAACAGATTATTGTAGGATTTGCTGTCTTGGCTACTATAACTCATATTACACGTCTATAAGACTGTTGTTTAAATAGGATGTAAGTAATAAATTCTTAATTTACTTATAAACTGAGTAATGTTGTACTATAATGTGAACCCAAGAATATGTTGGAAAACATCCACTGAAAAATATATAACCCTAAGAAAATGCCGTGACAACAAACCTACAATTCTGGCCAAACAGAGCAGATAAGTTGTTATTTGTGATAAATCTAATAAAGCAGGTTATTTGAGGTTATTTGTGTTGCTATTGTAGAAAGTAGAATCTCCACTCTCTCAAAAATGTTTAACCAGTATACACAAAGTAATTGGTCACCAAAAACAACTGTCTTATTTTAATGTTCAAATTTTCTGCTTGTTACTCCTTTATTAAATTTAAAACTCTTTATTGAATACAGTCTCAGAGCAATTCTACTTTCTACCAAATCTGCCAGCAACTTGGTCTTGGACTTCCCAGCCTCCAGAACTGTGAAAATATATATATATATATATATATATTACACATATATATATAATATATTACATATATATATAAAATATATTACATTTTTTTTTTAAATTTTGAGACAGAGTCTCACTGTCACCAAGCTAGAGTGCAGTGGCGTGATCTCGGCTCACTGAAACCTCCGCCTCCCAGGTTCAAGTGATTCTCCTGCCTCAGCCTCCTGAGTAACTGGGACTACAGGTGCACACCTGGGACTACAGGTGGTGCACACCACCACACCAAGCTAATTTTTGTATTTTTAGTAGAGACGGGGTTTCACCATGTTGACCAGGATGGTCTTGATCTCCTGACCTTGTGATCTGCCTCTCTCAGCCTCCCAAAGTGCTGGGATTACAGGCATGAGTCACCGTGCTCGGCCATATTTCTGTTATTTATAAATTATCCAGTCTCAGTATTTTATTATAGCAGCAGGAACAGATTTAAGATAATGTTTCAAAATGAAGAGGACTAGGGCTCACAAACTAGAACAAGACTATTCTGAGTAGCCCAAAGTGACCAAAATAAAAGAAATCAGACTGAACTATCATTAGGGGAGCTGGTTCCCAAGAGAAAGTGGTGACTTGGCAGAGAAAAGTTGGTGGAAGTTATTGGACAAATCAATCATTCAGATTTACACCACAATGAGTTGAGTCAGTTTTAAAAACAAGTTGCATAATGTGGAGATGTGTGCCAATGTCCCCCAGTATGCTTTCTCCCAATTCTTTTATAGATTTTCAAATAGATTTGCAATTCTCAGCTAAGCAAATGTCCACTCAGAATCAAGAATACACTTTCTATCCTGCATTGCAGCTAGGTCTGAATATGTGACTAATCCTAGACAATGGAATGTACATGGAGAATACCATGTGGTTTGGAAACCTCCTTTAAAAGCCACGATCTGCTACCTTTTGCCTTCCCCATCCACTTTCTTCTTCAATCATTCCTATACACCACTTCTTAAGATGTGAATTTAGTGACCAGAGCTATAGTTAGCATTTGGGATCGTGAGGATAATGCTCAGAGCCTCAAGATGACAGAAGCGCAAACTAAGAATTCAGAATTCTTGGAAAATTTTTAAAGTAGAAAAATCATGCCAGTCCTGGTTAGCCTACCTCCTTTTACTTGAAAAAGGGAAAAAAAAAATCTATTTTTAAAGCCACTGTTATTTTAGGCCTCTGTAACACAGCTGAACCTAATTTTATATGAAATGTATACAAATTATATTATCGCAAATAATCTATAACTTCAAACATAGAGAAAAAGAAAAAAAGAACTATACAGTACCTCTTCACCTCAATTTAGTCAAAATAACATAGATACTAAAACCAACATTTGTGTAGACCTTATGCAAGGAATTTTACCAATGGCTTCATATGCATTATTTCTTTCATTTTCTTAGTAACAGCTCTATAAATGTGTAACATTGTATACGTCTTAGAGATGGAAAAGTTAAGACTCAAAGAAGTTAAATAATTTGCCCGAGGTCACACAGCAAGTATTTGTAGAACCATAATAAAAACCCACTCTTGGCCAGGCATGGTGGCTCATACCTCTAAGATGTAATCCCAGCACTTTGGGAAGCCAAGGTGGGTGGATTGCTTGAGCTCAGGAGTTTGAGACAAACCTGGGCAAGATGGTGAAACTCCATCTCTACAAAAAATTAGCTGGGCATGCTGGTGTGCGCCTGTAGTCCCAGCTACTCAGGGGGCTGAGGTGGAAGGATCACTTGAGCCTGGGAAGTTGAGGCTGCAGTGAGCCACAACCATGCATGCCACTGCACTCCAGCCTAGGCAACAGAGCAAGACCCTGTTTCCAAAAAACGAACAAACAAAAAACATTCTATCTTACTCCTCTAAAGTCATGCCTTAGGCACCATACATTACACCTGCATAGAGGTTCTTCTAGCAAAGATTTATTCATGTGGAGATCTTAGATAAATGGAACTGCAATAAAATTTCTTAGAATTTTAATAATCTATAAATGAGGGATTTGTTTCATGTTAGATATAGATGATGTTTGGTAATTAATAAGACAACAGAATGTTGTAGGATTTGCTATCTGAGCTGCTATAACTCATACTACACAACTATAAGACTGTTGTTTAAATAAAATGTAAGTAATTAATTATCAATTTGTTTATAAGCTGAGTAATGCTGTACTATAATGTGAACCTAATAATATGTTGGAAGACATCCATTGAAAAATATATAACACTAAGAAAATGCTGTGATAACCAACCTACAATTCTGGCCAAATAGAACAAATAAGTTGTTATTTGTGATAAATCTAACAAAGCATGTTATTTGAGCTTATTTGTGTTGCTATTGTAGAAAGTAGAATTGCTCTCAGAATGTATTGAAGAAAGAGTTTAAATTTAACAAAGAAGATGAAACAAACAGAAAATCTGAACATTAAAATAAGACAGTTGCCTTTGGTGACCAGTGACTTTGCATATACTAGTTACACATTTTCGAGAGTGTAGAGATTCTAATTCACTGGCATTACTTCAAAAAATTACATTTAGGAATACTCTTCAGAGAACCAATAATTACTTACATTGGGCCCATCCCGTAGTAAAGACCTGACACGGTGTAAATGTTGAACATGTATTTGATAAGGAAAAAACAGATGTGTGGAGCTGGATTGATGTTGGTTAGGTAGCTAAATGAATAGATGGTTGGATAAATAAACATAAAGTTTCAAGTAATTTTTACAGGAATTATCTCGACCCTCAAAAGCATGCTGATAGTAGGTAAAGGAAGTGTGATTATTCTTATTTAAAAAATAAAACATTGAGTTTCAAAAATTTTGAGAAATGTACCTAGATTGACTTACTATGTGAATCCTTGTCTCCCATAAACATAAGAAAATCTATATTGCTTACTGTTTGGCAAAAGGAAGGAGGAGAAGGAGGTTAGGGACAGTGGGAGGAGGAGAAGACGAGGAGGTAGAGGAGGAGGAGGAGAAAAATACCTGTGTTATGATGTATTTCTTGAACAGGCCATGATACTTCACTCCCTCATGCCTACATCAGATTGCATTTTCCAAAGGTGGTCACAGTACTATCTCCTTACAATGTGACTTAACACTCTTCCCATTGAGATGTGGAGTCTATGTTCTCAACCCTTGAATCTGGATTAGTTTAAGACTATATAGGCTGGGTGTGGTGGCTCACGCCTGTAATCCCAGCACTGTGGGAGGCCAAGGCGGGTGGATCACCTGAAGTCAGGAGTTCGAGACCAGCCTGGTCAACATGGTGAAACCCTGTATCTACTAAAAATACAAAATTAGCTGGGCATGGTGGTGTGTGCCTATAATCCCAGCTATTCGGGAGGCTGAGGCAGGAGAAACACTTGATCCTGGGAGGCGGAGGTTGCAGTGAGCCGAGAATGCACCACTGTACTCCAGCCTGGGCAAAAGAGCAAGACTCTGTCTCAAAAAAAAAAAAAAAAAAAAAGACTATGGTAGAAGTGAGGAAGTGAGATATGTGACTTCTTAGGCCAGATCATAAAAGGTGATACAGCTTCTGCTTGAAGTACTTGGAACATTCACTCCTGAAAATAGCTACCATCTTATCACGCCGTAAGGACCTCCCACAGCCCCCATCCTGACTGAGCTTCCAGCCTGTAGCCAGGACCAACTTGTGAGTAAATCAATGTGAAGGGGGATTCCCCAGCCCCGAGAGCAGCTGCCTCCACTGAAGTAAGCCATTCCTGCCTAGATCTGCTCAAATGACTGATTCACAACCAAAATAAATTATTGTCATTGTCTTAGGCCATTAAGTTTTGGGTGGTTGTTACATAACAATGCCTATTGGTAAAAATGTATGTTTACTGTTTCCATTGTTTCACATGTTTTTCTTCTTGTCTACTTAGAAAATGCCTATTCAGGCTGGGAGTGGTGGCTGACACCTGTAATCCCAGCACTTTGGGAGGCTGAGGCAGGTGGATCACCTGAGATCGGGAATTCGAGTCTAGCCTGACCAACATGGAGAAATCTCATTTCCACTGAAATTACCAAATTAGCCAGGCATGGTGGCGGGTGCCTGTAATCCCAGCTACTCAGGAGGCTGAAGCAGGAGAATCACCTGAACCCGGCAGGCAGCGGTTGTGGTGAGCCGATACCACACCATTGCCCTCCAGCCTGGTCAATGAGAGTGAAACTCCCTCTCAAAAAAAAAAAAAAAAGAAAAGAAAATGCCTATTCATAGGCGAGGCATGGTGGCTCACGTGTGTAATCCCAGCACTTTGGAAGGCTGGGACGGGCAGATCACCTGAGGTCAGGAGTTCAAGACCAGCCTGGCCAACATGGTGAAACCGCATCTCTACTAAAAATACAAAACATTAGCCGAGTGTGCTGGTGGGCTCCTGTAATCCCAGCTACTCAGGAGGCTGAGGCAGGAGAATGGCTTGAACCCGGGACACAGAGGTTGCGGTGAGCCGAGATCATGCCAGTGCACTCCAGCCTGGGAGACAGAGCGAGACTCCATCAAAGGAAGAAAGGGAGGGAGGGAGGGAAAGAAAGAAAAGAAAGAAAAAGAAAATGCCTATTCAGTCTTTAAAACCCAGATCAGTAATACATCTAGATCACCTTCTCTTATACTGTCTCATTCTCCAATAAATTTAACCTCTTTTCTCTGTGTACCTCCTGTGTATCTTAAATCTCTCTCCAGAATTGCATTAAAAATATTGCACTCAGCCAGGCAGGATAACTCACACATGTAACCCCAGCACTTTGGGAGGCCGAGGCGGGTGGATCACGAGGTCAGGAGATCGAGACCATCCTTACTAACACAGTGAAATGCCCTCTCTACTAAAAATACAAAAACAAAATTAGCCAGGCGTGGTGGTGAGCACCTGTAGTCCCAGCTAGTCCAGAGGCTGAGGTGGGAGAATGGAGTAAACCCGGGAGGTGGAGCTTGCAGCGAGCTGAAATCACGCCACTGCACTCCAGCCTGGGCAACAGAGTGAGACTCTGTCAAAAAAAAAAAAAAAGAAAGAAAAGAAAAGAAAGAAAAATATTGCAATCTACACCTGGCATATACCAGGAACTCGGTAAATGGTTTCCAACTATTCAAATTGAATTTGGTGAACAAAAATGTGCAGGTGGTGCTGTACTTAACCAATTCCTGCTAACGCTGGACGGCCTTACCATTACTACTGCCATTAATCCTGTCTCTGCAGTCTCTACACCACCACTCTTACATCGACCTCATGGTTCTACTCACTAGCCTGCACACTGCTCTCCCTTCCATTCAGCCAACGATGTTTGATTTAATATGGGGAACTACTCTGTTTTTTGTTTTGTTTTGTTTTTTGAGACCGAGTCTCGCTCTCCCGCCCAGTCTGGAGTGCAGTGGCGCGATCTCGGCTCACTGCAAGCTCCGCCTCCCGGGTTCACGCCATTCTCCTGCCTAAGCCTCCCGAGTAGCTGGGACTACAGGTGCCCGCCACCTCACCCGGCTAATTTTTTGTATTTTTAGTAGAGATGGCGTTTCACCGTGTTAGTTAGCCAGGATGGTCTCGATCTCCTGACCTCGTGATCCACCCGCCTCCGCCTCTCGAAGTGCTGGGATTAGAGGCATGAGCCACCGCACGGGCTGGGGAACTACTTTTTCCTCACTACTTTTATGACTTTGTTAGCGGCATCTCTTTCCTCTCCATCCCCTTTAGGTCTCACTTATAGCATTTTTTTAATTAGTTCCCTTGGGGCTAATAATTGCAAGATATTTGAATGGCAACATTTTCTCCAAGAGCCCAAATATTAATTCCAATGTCATCTTTGTTATTTCCCCCAACTTACTACATAGGGTTCCTGGTGGCCAGCTTGGAGTGCCAAAACCCCCTGGCTGAAGAAACCGATTAGGCCTCCATTGCCTCCAATCTGTAGCTTCTGCTTAGATTTATTTGTAGAACTAATTACAGAAACTGTTTTATTCTTTTATATATATGACTTCCGTAGTAGTGTCTACCTGGGATATCTCAGTTTGCTGAGGTCACAAAGCCACTTGTTAAGATGTGATAGGACTATACTCAGATAGTACAGTGACACCACTAAACCTAAGGCTTACGGAAACCTAAGTCTCAGTCGTTTCCCTTCCACCTTTTGCCACACTCTAGCAGAGGTTTATCCAAGTTAGTGTCTCTACTTCACTGGGAAGGATTGGGATTCAGCATTTTCATATTTTTCTCTTTGATTAACTATTCCCCCACTCAAGACCGGCATTTCCTGTTTTGGCTGGGCCTGTTTAGACACATGTTGCTCAGCACAGCTGGTTGGGCATTTGCAGTCCAAGTGATTATCCTTGCACGTTTATATGGTGGCAGCATGCTGCAACAGGAAGCACGACGAAACTGCAGGCAGAAGGCCTGGGTTCTGGTCCCACTTTTCTCATTAAATACCAATATGACCTTGAATAAGTCATTTCACTCTTCTATGTCTCCGTTTAGCTGTAAAATGGGGAAATCCAAACCCACCATCTCTAGGGACACTTTCAGAAATAACATTGGATGCTTCTACACTTTACTTGAAAGGCACTTTATTCATTCAATGCCTTTTCAAAGTACTTCTATAAAAAAGAAATTTCAGGGCCAGGAGCAGTGGTTCACATCTATAATTTCAGCACTTTGGGCGGCAGAGGCAGGAGGACCCCTGAGCCCAGGAGTTCAAGACCAGTCCAGACAACACAGTGAAATCCTGTCTCTACAAAATAAAAAGTTGTTTAAATGAGTCAGACATGAAGGTTCACACCTGTAGTTTCAGCTACTTGGGAGGCTGAGGTGGGAGGATTGCTTGAGCCCAGGAGGTTGAGGCTGCAGTGGGCCATGATTGTGCCACTACAGTCCAGCCCAAGCAACAGAGCAAGTCACTGTCTCCAAAAAAAAAAAAAGAAAGAAAGAAAAAAAAATTTTTTTAAAGAAATCTCAGAGCCACCTTATAATCAGAACACAGAATGATATGGTTGGAAGTCATGCTTTATAGAATTCTTGATTTTTTATATATTTATATAAAAACATCTTGTATGATTATCCAGAATAGCACTGCCAACTCATCAAGCTTTCAGGCACAAGAAGGAGGGTGAGTAGATTGCTTCTGCTAGAGTTGAAATTAACAGCTCTGGGCCGGGCGCTGTGGCATGTGCCTGTAATCCCGGCACTTTGGGAGGCTGAGGTGGGCCGACCACTTCAGGCCAGGAGTTCGAGACCAGCCTGGCCAACATGGTGAAACCCCATCTCTACTAAAAATACAAAAATTAGCTGGGCATGGTGGCACACACCTGCAAGCCCAGCTACTCGGGAGGCTGAGGTGGGAGAATCGCTTGAACTGGGGAGGTGGAGGCTGCAGTGGGCCAAGATCATGCAACTGCACCCCAGCCTGGGTGACACAGCAAGACCCTGTCTCAGAACAGAGAAAAAAAAAAAAAAAAAGAAAGAAAGAAATTAACAGCTCTGAACCCTACCAAAGAGAGCAAAAGGAACTCTGTTTTCCCCTCAAGCCCAGCATAGAATTTGTTATTTACCTACAATGGTTGATTTTATGTGTCAACTTAGCTAGGCCACTGTACCCAGATATTTGCTCAAACACATCTAGAGGTTCTGTGAAAGCATTTTTAGATGAGATTAACGTTTAAATAAGTAAACTCTGAGTAAAGCAGATTACTCCCCATGATGTGGGTGGGCCTCGTCTAATCAGTTGAAAACCTTAAAAAAAAAAAAGACTGAGATCCCCTAAGGAAGACAGAATTTTCTGCCAGCAAACTACCTTCAGGCTCAAGCTGCAAAAATCAACTCCTCCCTGGGTCCCCAGCCTCCTGGTCTACCCTATGGATTTTGAAGTTGCCTATCATGGGAGTATTTATTTATTTATTTATTTAGAGAGATTCTTTCATTCCGTTTCTCTGGAGAACTCTTCCTGGACACAGAGGAAAAGTTCATCCTGCCCTTATCTCCTCCCTTTATCCCATGAAGTTCTATTCCCCTGCCAGAAGGTCCACTCACCTCAATAACCAATGCAAGTGAAAGGAATCAATAAAGTGCCATGCACGTTTGTTAACATAATAACAATTATCATTATCACCATCATTGTCATTTTAGTCAGACCATTTGAGAAACTAGATGTGGGGCCAGCTGCATATACCCAGTATTATACACCGTGAAAGCCTGGGGCCTCTAAGGGAAGGCAGACCACACAGGGCAGGGGCTATTGTGCTTTGCTTCCACAACCCACAACCCAGCCACACATCAGATTATTGAAACCACTCCTGCGAAAGAACAAAATTGGTTGATTATGCATTCATCCCACATAGCTCTTGGCTCTAGCAATTCTCTACACCTCCGGAGATCTCTCATCTTCCTCTTCATCTACATTATCCAGAAAAGAAAAAAAGCCAGCTGTCAGAGGGAGTAATCTTTTTAGCACTTTTCCAATCAAAACCAGCCTTTGCTGACTTCCCCTGACTTCCTAGAATAAATCCTGCCTGGTCGCCAAAAAGTCTGATGGCTTTTTAGTGCACTGGCTCCACCCAGTGACTGCTCTAGAGAATGCACCCAAACTTTCTTGTTTGGATGGAGGCTACAGAATTGACAGCTAAAAAGTCAGACAAGTTATTCACGATAGCCAGACCTTGATTTGAATTCCAGAGACTTCTGAGAAACTCTTTATGGCTCATTTTAAGAGCGCCTAGTATAAGGTTAAGAGTATGTATTTTCAGTTCAGGTATCTCTGAGTACAAAATCTTGTTCAGCCTCCTACCACATTTTGCCTATATGACTTTGGACAAGTCATTTACCTTATTTAAGCTTTAAGGTACTTATTTGTAAAAACTGAGTTAATTGTGAATACTTACTAGAAATTTTCTAATAATTAATATAGACAGATAGTAGATGGATAGAGTGCTTAATAGACTACTTCGTCCATAATAAACAATCAATAAATCATAGTTATTTCTATTAGCTACTTGGAAGACTTCCATAAAATATCCATTTGTCTGTGGATCGATGCTTCTTACCCTTTTAACTGAGGTAAACAGGAGATTATGATCAATTTTTAAATGCTTGCTTTAACACAATTTGAGTCTGATAGATACAGATTTCCCTGCAGGAATTATGCATTCTTTGCCATGCTACTGCCTAGAGAGTAAATATTCTATTTTATTTATTTAAGACATAGTCTCATTCTGTCACACAGGCTGGAGTGCAGTGATGCAACCATAGCTTACTGCAGCCTTGAACTCTTGGGCTCAAAGAATCCTCCTGCTTCAGCCTCCCAAGTAGCTAGGACTACAGGCACGTTCCACCACATCAGGTTAATTTTTTTATTTTTTGTAGAAATGGAGTCTCAGTATGTTGCCCAGGCTGGTCTCAAACCTCTGGACTCAAGCAATCCTCCCAGGTAGTCCTCCCAAAGAACTAAGATTACAAGACTGAACAAACATCAAGCTATAAATATTCTAGTGATTCAAGAAAGGCACTCTTTTTTTTAATTAAATGTATGTCATATATGCTCCTTTGTTTGGTACTTATATGGAAATTCAAAGTTCATTCTTAAATCTGAGACCTTGGGAATATAATCTTTTAAATTATCTCCTATATCTGTTCTCAAAATAAATCAACAAAATAATTTTGGGTCTTTCTTGAACGCAAAACCGAAAGCACTTCTTAAAGAATGAAGAGGATCTGGTAGATGTTAAAGCACACCTGTTTATGGTTGGCCATAATGTACCTTTGTTCAATCTTATAACCAAGTCTTACTTCCAGAATCCCTTACTTTTTAACACTGCTGTCAACAGATGAACCCAGCCCTGCTCCTAGCCCTGTTCTTCCTTTTTATTGGTTCCTAAGAAGCACATATTTTTTTTATAGCCCCACATTTCCCTATCCTTCATTCTGGATATAATTTTTCCACAAGAAAAAAAAATTTGTAGTATAAAGGACTGAATTAAGATCCATGGGATTTGCAAGCTTGTCTCAACTGAATTGATTCAAGTCATGAAACCATATACAAGTCACAGCCTAAGTCTCAGTTTTGCATTTGAAAAATGGCGTTACCTCCCCATCTTAGCCTACAAAGTTATGGTGACTATAATAAATTAGTGTAAGTAAAAGACCTTTGTACATTACAAGGTACTATACAAATATAAAACTAGCGCTTCCAGCTCCGGGTGAACACTACTAGTTTAAAATTCATTCCCAAACTTTTAAGTATGGAAACCCTCATATGCCAGTTACTGTATTTTTACTGTAGTTTACTGTAGTGATTGAGAAAATAAAAGCTTTCATTTGGATTTCAGTTCCCTCACAATAATTCCAAGGTCTCTCAAAATGTCATGGTCAGATACTTAGAATCATTGCCTAAATCATTAAAGAGATTAACCAAAGGTGGCCTCAACACATTGGGCTGCAGAACTTTTTCTTGTTTTCTGATTCCTCTAAACCAGCTACTTTCCTTTCCCAAATGTTCTCTATCACTTGCTAGGATTCCTGGTCCCCCTTCTTCTTTGCTGGTTTCTGGGATACTAGCCCATCTGTCACTTCTTCTGAAACTACTGATTATAAGTATTATAAAATCCTAACAGTTATTCATAGTTAAACCTATATAAGTATACACCTCAAAAGAAGAAAACAAAATGGATGTCACACATTGAGATGGAAAGATCTGATTCCAAAGTACTGGTAAAAAGTACAAAAATACTCCCCTCCCAGTCCTTGAGTTATTAATCATCTTGAGGTTGCCGTACTTAGACATCTGTTGGATAAAAGAACAGATTAGAGGGAGGCAAGGAAATCTGCCAAGACCTGAGGCAGATGCTTCCTCTTAGACTTGGACCTCGTAGCAATGCGACATGTTCTGACTCTTTTCTCAGATCTAAGTTTTAACATCGCATTTCTCCAATGTATTGGAACAGCTCCAGTAGAGGTAGAATTTGAACATAAGGAGTCCCAAGCATTATTGGGGCTACTTCATTCATTTATTCAAAAGAATTAATTGAGAGCCTACTCATTTAGCCTTGAATTATTCTAGGGCTGGAGATGTAGAAATAAAAGACATGCATTCAGGTGGGCAGGAACATCACTCATGGCAGTGACTCAGTAAAAAGTGGAGAAAAAGAACTCAGCCCATGGTTTAAGCCCAAAGAACTTGTGCCTATGACTGGGCCTATGAATAAGAGGTGGACACAGCAGCAGTCTCCTTCAGCACGGCTTGGTATGTCCCTTGATACGGCTCTTCATTCCACTGACGTGGAAGCAACAGGATTGATCATTCTTTTCTAGGGCATATTTACCAATTAAAGTCATTGGAAACTAGAAAAAAAGATGATATACGCATGTTAACCTTCGAATAGCATACCTGTGAGGTTGGTGTGGATCTACCAACCTCTTCTTAGTAGAACAGATGGAGGGCTAGGCTAGTCTAGCTAGTTCTATTCCAGATCTTCTTTTCTTCATTATTCCAATTCATTTTTGGTCTTTTAAGAATTATACAGACCTTTACAATTAATAATAAAATCTACTGATATTTTTGAAAAAAAGAAAGAGGAAAAAAAGAGAGGAAGGAAGGGAGGGAGGGAGGGAGGGAGGGGAGGGGAGAAGCGAGAGAAGAAAGAAAGACCAGCCTGACTAACATGGTGAAACCCCGTCTCTAATAAATACACAAAAATTAGCCAGGCGTGGTGGTGCATGCCTGTAATCCCAGCTACTCAAGAGACTGAGGCAGGAGAATTGCTTGAACCCGGAAGGTGGAGGTTACAGTGAGCTGAGATCACGCCATAGGACTCCAGCCTGGGCGACAGAGTGAGACTGTCCCAAAAAAAAAAAAAAAAGGAAAAGGAGAAGAAGAAACAAAGGGAGGGGAAGGGGGGAGGGGGGGGGGGGGGCGGAGGGGGGGGAGAGGGGGGGGGGAGGGGAGGGGGAGGGGAGGAAAGAAAGACAGCTCCTGCCCTCAACATGTTCACCGTCAACTTGGGGATTCATTTTACAGCATGGTGGCCTAGATTCGATGGTGAAAAAAATCCAAGGTAGGGTGTGAGAGGGAATCCAGTGACTGCCCAGGGAAGGTGGTGTCGGAAGTAAGATTTGAAATATAAACACAAGCTCATTATGGAAGGAAGGAGCAACTTACTCTAGGTTAACCAGCAAGGTTCAGAGACTTGAAGAGAGCACAAGCATAAAAATGCAAACTGAGGAACTGAAGGCTGAGAAAGAGTAGCTGAAGACCTATAGAGGAAAGACTTGCTTGGCCCAGCTGATGAGCTTATATTTTGTCTTGAAAGCAATAGGAGCTACTAAAGGATTTATTTATTTATTTATTTATTTATTTTTGAGATGGGGTTTTGCTCTTGTTGCCCAGGCTGGAGTGCAGCAATGTGATCTCGGCTCACCGCAACCTCTGCCTCCCGGGTTCAAGCGATTCTCCTGCCTCAGCCTCCCAAGTAGCTGGGATTACAGGCATGCGCCACCACGCCCAGCTAATTTTGTATTTTTAGTAGAGACGGGGTTTCTCCATGTTGGTCAGGCTGGTCTCAAACTCCCGACCTCTGATGATCCACCCGCCTTGGTCTCCCAAAGTGCTGGGATTACAGGCATGAGCCACCGCGCCTGACCTACTAAAAGATTTTAAATGGGAGAGCTGCATGATGGGATTTGCCACAAAAAATATCAAGTTCAATCATTCTGGGATTTATATTTCCTTCAAACCTCTTAACTCCCATTAGGATGTTACCAAAGTCTCTTGCTTCCTATCCTGGCCTCCTGCCAATCCTCAGTCTCCTGCCCATCCCATCCTTCCCCGACCCTTTGCAGAGTAGTCTTTCCCCTGCTCTCAGCTCTACAATGGAATCCATGCCTAACGTCTTACACTTATGTTCTTGCCAGTCACCCTCCTCATATCTTAATCTCCAGCCAATCTCACTAGTTCTGCTTCCCCAAAACACCATGCTGTTTTATGCCCCTACTATTATCAGCATTAATGTCTGGGACACCCTTCCTCCACTGTCTTGCTGTTGGAGTCTCACTTATCTTTCAAAACCCAGTTCCAGTGTCTCCCTTTGTGTGAAATCTGCCCCCATCTGCCTAGGCACCCCTCCTTTGTGCCAACCTCATACCTTGCACAGTTTCCTATTCCTGCATTTATACTCAACAGGACTAGTCTCTGCCTGCTGGTTCACTACCTCCTTTTGTACTACGAGCGCCTTGAGGGAGAGATGTCACCATCTTATCTTTGTATCCACAGTGCTTAGGGCTGAGTTTAATGCTCAATACAGAATTGGTAGAATAATAAATGAATGAATAATGTTCCTTCTTACAGATAAAAGAAAGATGGTCCCAGCCTGTTACAGCAGAATAATTTTCTGAATTCTAAGCATGTAGCTATATACTTGAAAAATGTCTGAAGTTATACTTGTTCCTGTGGTAGAATACTGCAATCAATTTCTTTATATTATGCCTCCCAATTTCTCTTTTATGAAGACTATACACTCTTGGAAATGTATGGCTGGACAAAGCTATGTTGCAATATTCTTCTCATACACTGAGAAACTCACCCAATGTATAGATATGTGTATACCCCGAGCAAACTTACATAAGATCTTATCTTCTTTTCCTATAATCCCATCTGAATATTTTTGCAGCAGCAAAAGTTCCTAATGTGCTCTGCTGCCAAAATAAAAAGGAGCCCAAGTATATGATTTTCCTTTTTTGCAAAACATGTGTCCCAGAAGATTCTACTTTTGCTAAACCACGTCTAAGTAATGTCAAGGTATTTGTGGAAAGAGTAACTGTTATTGGAGATTGAACTTGAAGCACAAGGCCAAAGAATCTTGTGACATGGAAATAGTGTCACAGGTCCTAAAAAGGTCATGTTCCCTGGACTTGTCTTCATGATAACCAGAAGGGACCAATAATGGAGAATCAGAGAAGCTTCTCTGATATTTGACCTGCATATGATCCTGATGCCAGGTAACCATACTGAGGCAAGGGTGAGTCTTTTTTTTTTTTTTTTTTTTTTTTGAGTTGAAGTCTTGCTCTGTCACCCACGCCAGAGTGCAGTGGCACAATCTTGGCTCACTGCAACCTCTGTCCCCTGGGTTCAAGCAGTTCTCCTGCCTCAGCCTCCCGAGCAGCTGGGACCACAGGTGCGCACCACTGCACCTGGCTAATTTTTTGTATTTTCAGTAGAGACAGGGTTTCACCATGTTGGCCAGGCTGCTCCTGAACTCCTGACCTCAGGTGATCCACCTGCCTCAGCCTCCCAAAGTGCTAGGATTATAGGCGTGAGCTACTGCACCTGGCCAAGGGTGAGTCTGAATAATGACAGAGTGAATTCTCATCATCTTAGTGGTATGGGAGTTTAGAGTTGGAATTAAAGTATATAAAGAAGCAAAAGGTAAAAACAAATTAAATGTCTATCAAACGAGCTGGTAATAAAATAGGTTAAAATAAATAGGATTTACAGTAAATTGGACTTTTGGTCCCAATACTATTACCTGCAGTAAGATTACATGTCTATGATCCAGCCATAACCTCAAGGTAGGTGAAGTAAACTTTCCCACTTTCTGACTATGGGTTTGGCCATGTAAACTGAGTTGGCCAATGAGATATTGGTAGATGTGATGTGAGCCAAGGTTTGAAATGAACTTAAATGATTAACCTCATTTACTTGTGCATCTGTCATTGCCATGCGAAAAACGTAGCCTAGTATTGACTGCCCCTCCATATGAAGCAACACTACCTCAGCTGGTTTATCAACCTGCAATCAGAAACAGAGCAACCCCAGTCCACCCACAGATGCGTGAGAGAGAAAGAAATGCTTATTCCTATATGCTGCTGCTATTTTGTGATGATTTGTTACCCAGCAAAAGCTGACTAATACATGGGTCATCCATACAATAAAATGTTTTCTAGCTATTAAATGAGATAGACCTTGATGAACCGATACAGAAGGATCTTTAGGATACACCTGCAAGGAAAAACAGCAAGGTGCAGAGCAGTATAAATAATATGCTCTCATCTGTGGGGAAAAAGGGAACATATATTTCTATATTTGTCTAAACGATATTAGACTATCTTTACAAGAATGAATAAAAAGTAGTTAACTGAGATTGTCCCCAGAGAAGAGCACTGGCTGGCTGAGGGACAGAAGTGAGAATGACCAATCAGTCGGAAAGCTTTCCAGTATTTAACAACTGGAGAGTCGCACTGGTGCCCGCTGGCTGAATATCCATCCTAGATGGACGCGTTCTAGAAATAGCCAAGATTCCCCCTCTCACAGCTTTTTAGATCCCCCTTTCACAGTTTTCAGTATAGTCTATGCAGAAATTGAAGTGATTTCAAGGTTTAAAGAGAGCTAGATTTAGTTGAGTAGATGAGGATCAGAGTAGGGAGAAAAAGGGAGGAAAAAAACGTGCTAAAAATGGTTTTGCCATCCATGTATTTTTAACAACTTATTCTCTGCTTCTCCCCCTCTCCAATACCATTTCTAAGCTCCCAGTACCATTCCTAAACTTGACATCATTATAGTCCACAGTATGTAGACAATTGATTCAACTACTTAGATTAAACATATTTTTTAAAAGATGAGGTAAAATACTTTAATACAAAAGATTTTCTCACAATGTGGAAATATATATATATATATTTTTTTTTTTTTCAAATTTCACATAATCCAAGAAACATTATGAGGCTAAGTGCATGTTGCCATGGAAACTAGATGTCATCATTAGCATCATCAACAGTCACTAAATGCCTGTTAGTGCTGTTTTGAGCTACTTCCTACTTTCACTAGAAAAGAAAGACATGATGTTTGCTGTGAAGGAATTTCTAATTTAAATGGCTTCTGGAACAGCACATGCTTGGGAAGGAAAGGATGAACCTTTACCATTCATCACTGCTAGGTGCCAGAGATACGAGATTAAATATGACTCAGTTTCTATCCACAAAGTGTTCAGTCTGGTGTGGGGGACACTCATGAATGGATGATTATTAGATAATGGGGACATGTAGTGTTGGTTACACAAAACTCCCAAAGCAATCAAATGCTGACAGTAGATGAAGCACATGCTTATTCAAGAAAAAGCAATCTGTTTATATATCTATTTCTTGCCTCATTATTTATCCCTAAACATGTTTTAAGATTAATAATGCATAAGGGAGAAAACTCTCGATGTCCTCTCCCTGAATTCCTCTTACTATTCCTAGTTTTAACCTTAGTCAGTGAGATTCCCCTGTTCAAATGCAAACAAAGCTTTTATAAAAAGTGTGAAGAATGGAACTGTGGTTTCTACAAGCTGTTAAGTCAAAGAATGCATGAATAATTTAGACTCCACCAACTGCCAATGATCATGCATTCCAAAACTCTGGATCCCAGGAGCCAATGATAGGCAGGACACCTGGGATAGAGAATATGGTGCTCAGGAGAATGATTAATTTTTATTTCCTCTGTATTGTCAGCAATTCTTGATGCAGGCTGCTGGCTGCCTGTCTAGATCTACAGTGCTCTTGGCTTGCCCTCTGGGGCCCCACTTGTTGCCAGCATTCCACTTGTTACTTCTTGTTGGACCTCCATTGCATGGCCAACTGCCTAACCTCCTACACCCCATCTGCGCCATCCACCGAAGACTATGCTTTGCCTATCAGATTAGCCTTTTTCCTCTCTCCTGCAATAGAATGTGCCTTCAAGTGCCTGCTCTGCTAAGAGAAAATCAGAGTTTTGTTATTCTAGTATAAAAGCAGGATTCTGTAGAAAAGTCAAAGCAAAAGAGAGTCAGGCTAATCACATACAGTGGCCTAGGATGTGGAATGTGCCACCCTAATCAATTCCAGAGGATTCCGGAGTTCATAAAGGAGCCTCAATCCTAAGTGGATGCAGTCCCTCCGGAGCCATAATACCAACACGTCTCTCTCCTAGGCAATAGTATAGTGACATTTAAGGGGCCTCTAACAGTCACTCTTAGTTTCACAAGGAGAAAGGGTGGTTGAAGGAATTGGCAAGTTCACAAATTGCCTAGAGTGAGTTTAAAAACAAAACCATTATTGTCTGGCTGAAGGATTGCTTGTTGTCAGCCTGTGCAGCCAGCATCATGCTCAATAAATGTTAATTTCCTTCCCTAAAGTAAAGTCCTAGCTACTCAGGAGGCTGAAGCATGAGAATGACTTGAACCTCAGAGGCAGAAGTTGCAGTGGACCGAGATCCAGCCTGGGCAACAGAGCTAGACTCTGTCACAAAACAAAAACAAAAACAAAAACAAAAAACCCTTAATATGGGCTGGGTGTGGTGGCTCATGCCCATAATCCCAGCACTTTGGGAGGCTGAGGTGGGAAGATCACTTTAGGCCAGGAGTTTGAGACCAGCTGGGCAAGACAGTGAGACTCCATCTCTAAAATAAATAAATAAATAAATAAATAAATAAATAAAACAAAATTTAACATGTAGAACTTTGGGAAGCTGAAGTGGGATGATCACTTGAGCCCAGGAGTTTGAGGGCATCTTGAGCAACATAGCAAGACTCCATCTCTGTTTTTTAAAAAACTTAATATGTAAATTATATGCTTTAAATATGGGTATTTTCGAGAGGTCAAGATGGCAGTGAGCCATGATTGCGCCACTATACTTCAGTGTGTGTGGGTGACAGAACAAGACCCTTTATCAAATAACTAAGTAATAAATGTATTTTATTTTACATCAATTATATTTCCACAAAGTTTTAGTTTGTTTGTTTTTTGAGACAGTCTCTCGCTCTGTCACCCAAGCTGAAGTGCAGTGGCATAATCTTGGCTGACTGCAACCTCTGCCTCCAAGGTTCAAGCGATTCTCCCACCTCAATCACCTGAGTAGCTGGGATTACAGGCATGTGCCACAATACCCAGCTAATTTTTTTTATTTTTATTAGAGATGGGGTTTCACCATGTTGGCCAGGCTGGTCTCAAACTCCTGGCCTCCCACAACTCGAAATCTCAAAATGTGCTGTAATTACAGTCGTGAGCCACTGCACTCAGCCATACAAAGAATTTTTTTTTTTGATGGAGTCTTGCTGTGTCGCCCAGGCTGGAGTGCAATAACATGATGTTGGCTCACTGCAACCTCTGCCTCCCAGGTTCAAGTGATTCTCCTGCCTCAGCCTCCAAAATAGCTGGGATTACATGCATTCAACACCATGCCTGGATAATTTTTGTATTTTTAGTAGAGATGGGTTTTCACCATGTTAGCCTGGCTGGCCTTGAACTCCTGACCTCAAGTGATCCGCCTGCCTTGGCCTCTCAAAGTGCTGCGATTATAGGCATGAGCCACCGTACCTGGCTATAAAGTTATCTTTTAAAGGATAATTGACTACTGATAGTAAGAAAATAAATTATGGAATTTATAGTATATGTAGAAATAAATTAAAAATATGATGTAAAATATATAATAACAGTAGCACAAAGAAAAGAAAGACAGTAAATATACTTTTCTAACATTTTTATACTATATGTACAATGGTATAATATTTGAAAACAGACTGAAAAGTGAAAATGTGTGTGTGTGTGTGTGTATATATAGTATGTCCTAGAGCAATCACCTTTTAAAAAAAAAAAGCAGGGGGCGGCTGTAAGCCTAGTGAAGATAAAATGAAATCAGGAAAAAAAAAAACCTTAATCAGAAAGAAGTCAGGTAAAGGAAAAAAGGAAAAATGAACAATTGAGACAAACAGAAAACAAACAGCAATATGGTGCATTTAAACCTAACCATATAGATAATTACATTAAATATAAATTGTTTAAACAATCAAAAAGTGGAGATTGTCAGATGGATTTTTTTGAAAAGACTCAACTACATACTGTCTACAAGAAGAAACTCACTTTATATATAGACATAGAGGGTTAAAATTAGAAGAAAAACTATTAATCCAAAGAAAGCTAAAATGCCTATATTAATATTAGATTAAATAGATTTTAGAACATGAAGTATTACTAGGGATAAAAAAATACTTCTTAAAGATAAAGAAGCCAATTCATTAAGAAAAGATGGTCAAGTGTAGTGGCTCATGCCTGTAACCAGCACTTTGGGAGGCTGAGGTGGGCAGATTGCTTGAGCTCAGGAGCTGGGTAACATAGTGAAACCCCATCTCTACAAAAAATACAAAAATTTGCCAGGCATGATGGTGCATGCCTGTGTCCCAACTACTCGGGAGGCTGAAGTGGGAGGATCATTTGAGCCTGGAGTTGGAGGTTACAGTGAGCCAAGATCACACCACTGCACTTCAGTGTGGGCAACAGAGTGAGACTCTATCTCAAAAACAATTATATGTATAATATATATACACACATGTGTGTGTACACATGTGTGTATATATGTACATGTATATATGCATATATGCATATATTATATGTGTACATATATGTGCATGTATAACATACCTATATGTACATATATGCTATGTATACTATATATGTGTATACATGTATATGCTATATATGTATATATTATACATTGTATATACTATATACACTATGTATCTATATTATATACATATATACACTATATATTATACATATATACATATGTGTATATATTATATGTATATATAGTGTATGTATGTATAACATATACACATATATGTATATATAATATATATAATTTTTATGACCATATAATTTTATGGTGCATATATATGTGTGTGTGTATGTATATATAACTATTCTAAATATGTATCTACATAATTACAGAGCCTGACTGATAAGAGAAATAGAAAACCTAAACAGAAAGCCAAATCATGGGTGAATTCCCATTCACAATTGCTACTAAGAGAATAATATACCTAGGAAAGCAACTTAAAAGGGATGTGAAGGACCTCTTCAAGGAGAACTACAAACCACTGCTCAAGGAAATAAGAGAGGATATAAACAAATGGAAAAACATTCCATGCTCATGAATAGAAAGAATCAATATTGTGAAAATGGCCATACTACCCAAAGTAATTTATAGATTCAATGCTATCCCCATCAAACTACCACTGACTTTCTTCACAGAATTGGAAAAAATGACTTTAAACTTCTTACAGAACGAAAAAAGAGCCCACATAGCAAAGACAATCCTGGGCAAGAAGAACAAAGCTGGAGGCATCACGCTACCGGACTTCAAACTATATTACAAGGCTACAGTAACCAAAACTGTACTGGTACCAAAACAGATATATAGACCAATGTAACAGAACAGAGTCCTCAGAAATAAGACTACACATCTACAACCATCTGATGTTTGACAAACCTGACACACACAAGCAATGAGGAAAATAATCTCTATTTAATAAATGGTGTTGGGAAAACTGGCTAGCCATATGCAGAAAATTAAACTGGACCCCTTCCTTACACCTTACACAAAAATCAACTCAAGATGGATCAAAGACTTAAATGCAAGACCTAGCACCATAAAAATCCTAGAAGAAAACCTAGGCAATACCATTCAGGACACAGGCATGGGCAAAGACTTCATGTCTAAAATACCAAAAGCAATGGCAACAAAAGCCAAAATTCACAAATAGGATCTAATTAAACTAAAGAGCTTCTGCACAGCAAAAGAAACTATCATCAGAGTGAACAGGCAACCTACAGAATGGGAGAATATTTTTGCAATCTATCCATCTGACAAAGGGCTAATACCCAGAATCTACAAAGAACTTAAACAAATATACAAGAAAAAAAAAAAAAAAAAAAAAAACTCCATCAAAAAATGGGCAAAGGATAAGAGCAGACACTTCTCAAAAGAAGACATTTATGCAGCCAACAGACACATGAAAAAATGCTCATCATCACTGGTCATTAGAGAAATGTAAATCAAAACCACAATGAGATACCATCTCACGCCAGTTAGAAAGGCGATCATTAAAAAGTCAGGAAACAACAGATGCTGGAGAGGTTGTGGAAAAATAGGAATGCTTTTACAGTGTTGGTGGGAATGTAAATTAGTTCAACCATTGTGGAAGACAGTGTGGTGATTCCTCAAGGATCTAGAACTAGAAATACCATTTGACCCAGCGATCCCATTACTGGGCATATACCCAAAGGATTATAAATCAGTCTACGATAAAGATACATGCACACGTATGTTTACTGCAGCACTATTCACAATAGCAAAGACTTGGAACCAACTCAAATGTCCATCAGTGATAGACTGAATTAAGAAAATGTGGCACATACACACCATGGAGTACAATGCAGCCATAAAAAAGGATGAATTCATATCCTTTGCAGGGACATGGATGAAGCTGGAAACCATCATTCTCAGCAAACTATCACAAGATCAGAAAACCAAACACTGCATGTTCTCATTCATAAGTGGGAGTAAAACAATGAGAACACATGGACAGAGGGAGGGGAACATCACACAGAGGGGCCTGTCAGGGGCTGGGGGCTAGGGGAGGGATAATATTAGGAGAAATACCTAATGTAGGTGACAGGTTAATGGGTGCAGCAAACCACATGTCATATGTATACCTATGTAACAAAACTGCGTGTTCTACACATGTAACCCAGAACTTAAAGTATAATTTAAAAAAAAAAGAGAGAGAGAGAGAGAGAGGGAGAAACAGAAAATCCTACAAACATATTGGAGATTTAAGGGCTCTTAAAGTTCTTCTTCTTCTTTTTTTTTTTTTTTTTTTTTTTTTTTTGAGATGGAGTCTCACTTTGTCACCCAGGCTGGAGTACAGTGGCACAATCTCAGCTCACTGCAAGCTCTGCCTCCTGGGTTCACGCCATTCTCCTATCTCAGCCTCCCAAGTAGCTGGGACTACAGGCGCCCGCCACCACGCCCAGCTAATTTTTTCTATTTTTACTAGAGACGGGGTGTCACCACGTTAGCCAGGATGGTCTCGATCTCCTGACCTCGTGATCTGCCCACCTTGGCCTCTCAAAGTGCTGGGATTACAGGCGTGAGGCACTGTGCTCGGCCCCAAATTTCCTCTTTTTTAAGTGGTAGCACAAGTACACAGAAATAGATATAGAAGACTTAAGCAACACCATTGACCAAGTTGACCTATTGCCTTCTGTAGAACACAACATTCAACAACAGCAGAAAACACATTCCTTTCAAGTACACATAAAATATTCACCAAGATGGACTATATTTGGGGCTATAAAACAAATTTCAATAAATGTAGTAGAATTTAAATCATAAACAGTATGTTCTTTGACCACAACTCAACTAATATCAATATTAAAATGACATCTAGAAAATATTCAAATCTTTGGAAATTAACAATTCTAAATAATTCAGTAATCAAAGAATAAGTCACAAAAAACTAGAAAATATTTTGAAATTTAAAAAAATGAAAACAACATTTCAAAATTATAGGATACAGCTGAAACAGTCCTTAGAGAGATAGGTATGTCATATTAAATGCTTACATGAATAAAGAAGGGTCTAAACTTTGATAAGAAACTAGAAAAAGAAGAGCAAATTAAACCCAAGGCAAATGGAAGAAATGAAATAATGAAAATGTAGAAATCATTAAAATAGAAAACAGAAAAGCAACACAGAAAATCAAAACCAAAAGCTGGGTTTTTTCAAATTTAATAAAATCTATAGACCTCTATAGCCAGACTTAAGAGACAAACAAAATTACACAATTTAACAAATATCAGGAATGAAAGAGGCTGGGAGCAGTGGCTCTGTAATTCCAACACTTAGGGAGGTAGGGGTGGGAGGATAACTTGAGCCCAGCTGTTTGAGACCTGCCTAGGCAATATAGGGAGAACCTGTTCTAAAAAATATTAAAAAAAAAAAAAAGAAAGAAAGAAAAGAATGAAAGAGGGAGACATCACTATAGATCCTAGAGATACCCTAGAGATACAATAAAGAAACATTATGAATAACTTTATACCAATAAATTTAATAACCTATAAGAAACGGACAAATTCCTTTAAAAGCTAAAACTGCCAAATCTCATTGAAAAAGTAGATAACTTGAATATCATCCACAAAAGATAGTAAATTTATAGCTGCAAACTTTCCCACAGAAAAATGTCTAGGCCCAGATGGTTTCAGTGGTGAAGGCTATGAAACATTTAGATAAGAAATAACACAAATTCTACACGCATTTACAGAGAGTAGAAGATGAAATGCCAACTAATTTTATCAGGCCAACATTAACCTGATAGCAAACCCAGACCAATATATGACAAGAAAAGTACATATCATGATCCTTCATGAACACAGATGCTACAATTCTTAACAATATATTAACAAATCAAATCTGGCAACATATAAAAAGAATAAACAAGTGAAGTTTCTCTTGGAATACAGAGTTTGTTCAACATTTGAAATCAGTCCATGTAAAAAGTAAAAGCATATGATTATCTTAAGAGTTGCAGAAAAAGTATTTCACAAAATTCAGTATCTCTTCGTGATAAAAATTTTCAACAAGCTAAAAAAAAATAGAATGAAGTTTTCTCAACCTGATAAAGAAAACCTATAAAAAACATATGCTAACATCACTTAAAGGTGAAAGACTGAATCCTTTCCCCCTAAGATCAGGAAGAACATCCACGCTCCCTATGCTTATTTAACACCACCGGAGATTCTAGCTTGGGCAATAAGACAAGAAAAAGAAGTACATGGCCAGGCATGGTGGCTCACACCTGTAATCCCAGCACTCTGGGAGGCCTAGGCAGATCACTTGAGGTCAGGAGTTCGAGACTAACCTGGCCAACATAGTGAAACCCCATCTCTACTAAAAATACAAAAATTAGCTGGGTGCGCAAGCCTGTGGTCCCAGCTTCTCAGGAGACTGAAGCAGGAGAATCACTTGAACCCAGGAGGCAGACGTTTCCATGAACTGAGATTGTGCCACTGCACTCCAGCCTGGGCGACAGAGTGAGACTCTTTCTCAAAAAAAGAAAAAGAAAACAAAAAAGAAAGATAAAGAAGTACATGCAGACACTTTGAAAAGAAAGAAGTAAACCTGTCTTCATTTGCAGACAACATGAGTATCTCTATGGAAATTACTATGGAATTGTTTAAAGCTAATAGAAGTAAAATTGAGCTTTACCATCTCTCAGAATAGAAGGCCAGTATACATAAATTAATCATGTTGTGGACCAAGTGAAACTATAGTGCAAAAGCACTAATTTAAAAAAAAAAAAGCATTGTAAGTTCTAGAAACTGGAAAAATAGGGGAAAATCTTAAGAATTGAGGGAGGGAAGAAAATATAAGTAATAAGATAAGGCTTAAGGAAGGAGAAAGATGGAGATCTTTGATCAACGAAACAACAGAGGATCCGTTGAAGAATTTAATCTGGAGAGGGACCTGATTGAGATCATTCTGAAAAGTAAAACAGAAGCAATCAAGTTTGATTTGGAATAAACTCTCAGGAGGTTCTTGCAATCATTTAGGCAAAAAAGATGACAGCTTGGTCTCAAGCAAAGGAGGAGAAAAGCAAACCATAGTCAAGAAAGAGTTGGAAGATTAAATCAATTGGCTATTGACAAATGATAAAGAGAAGAGAGAACGGGGAGACCAGGGCTGCTCCCAGATATGGGGCTGCAGCAGGGAATGACAATGCCCTGCAGAGGAGCAGCTGTGCAGGCTTCAGTCTCTGACTCACAAAATACCCCAGGGAAAGAGCAGGTGTCATCTTTAGCTTCAACCATAAAGTGGCATGCGGTGCAGAGAGTGGCAGCCTGCCTGGGCCACTTTACTCTAAAATATAGCACCTACTGGTCCTCCACTTTAGCCACTGCCCCGGGCACTGGCATAATGGTCATTTACAACAATTATTTCCCTTGCTCGCTTGCCTGGACACCCCTGGGCCACAAAAGTATGCCTCAAATTAGGCAACTGACATAATAGAGACAGTAGGACCTCTGTCTGAGTCGTGACCATTTTCTCTTCCCCTATCTTCTCTCAGGTTCGCTCTCTGAATTCTCCTGGGGGAGCTCCATCACCTATCAGCTTCTTTTTTTAATGAAACTTGAACATCTTAAGCTGAAATTAGCCACCCTTCCTGAAAAGCAAAATGCAGTCACCTTTACAGGACTCCAGATGTTTCAAATACAAACAGCCACGGGCAGGAGTAATGTTGCAATTCCATCCATGCCTCAAAAGGGATTTGCAGCCTAAGCATCCACAAGGAGGAGCTCTTTAGTACATTTTCACTCACTCAACAAAGATTTACAATCACCTGCTGTGCACCAGGCTGTATGCTAGGCATTGGAGATACTATAATAAATTAAAAGGGCCAGCTGCAGTGGCTTATGCCTGTAATCCCAGTACTTTGAGACGCTGAGGCGGGAAGATCACTTGAGCCCAGGAGTTCGAGGCTGTAGCAAGCTATGACTGTGCCACTGCACTCCAGCCTGGGTGACAGAGCATAACTCTGTCTCTAAAGAAAAATATTTATTTATTTAGAGATGGGGTCTGACTCTGTCACCAGGCTGGAATGCAGTGGCACAATCACAGCTCTTGGCAGCCTCAACCTCCCAGGCTCAGGTGTTCCTCCCACCTCCACCTCAGTCTCCCAAGTAGATGGTGCTACAGGTGCCCACCACCACGCCTGGCTAATTTGTGTATTTTTTTTGTAGAGACGGCTAATTTGTGTGTTTTTTTTTTGTTGTTGTTTTTTTTTTTTTTTTTTTTGTAGAGACGGGGTTTCACCATGTTGCCCACGCTGGTCTCAAACCCCTGGGCTCAAGTGATCCACCTGCCTTGGCCTCCCAACAAATTAAAATTAAAACCGAAAACGTAAACACAGGAGCAGTGGTTCACACTTGTAATCCCATTTTGGGAAGCCAAGGCAGGAGGAATGATTGAGTCCAGGAATTTGAGACCAGCCTGGGCAACATGGTGAGACCTCATCTCTACAAAAAATAAAAAATAAACAAATTAGCCAGGTGTCATGGCATGCACCTGTAGTTCTAGCTACGCAGGAGGCTGAGGTAGGAGGCTTGAGCACAGGAGGTCAAGGCTGCAGTGAGCCATGTTCACACCACTGCACTACAGCCTGGGCAACACAGTGAGACACTGTCTCAAAAAAAATAAAAAGTAAACAAAAGATCCTGGCCTCATGGATCTTACATTTCTATGGGAGAGACAATTAGTAAGTAAAAAATAAGTGGCATAAAACATTATGATAAAGTTATTTTAAAAAAAAAACAAAATGATGAGATAGAAACTAACTAGAAGAAGACACTCATCAAGAAAGGCATCTCTGGGAAGGCAGCATTTAGGCTGAGACTCGAAGGGTGAGAATAAGCCCACTTTATGCTCACTACAAGTGATGCAACAGAAATAATTATGCCATATATTTACAGTTCTACATGTTATTAGCGTGTGGTGTGGGATCCGTGACAGAAGTGCTGCTGTTAGCATAACTCAATGCACGAAGCTGTGCAAGGGAAGAGAGTATTTTGAAAAATTACACTATGCGACCTTCTCCCTAGTTAACTGTTAAGGAAAACTTATTCAGTGATACTAGTTAAGCATGGCAAGGAAAACGTCATTCAGAACCATCACAATAGCTACAGGGACCAGGGCAATGGGGTCTTGCAGTCAGGGAGGGAGACTGGGGAAACTCCAAATACAGCACAAGCAGGTGGGAATCGTAATTGATGCCAAGGAGCGGAGGGTGGGGGGGGCGGTCAGTGGATGGAAAATTACTAAGAGGAAACATCGGGGTAAGGGGGATTCTGGCTAAACCAACCCAACAGGATTCTTGCTGAAGACAGGCCAGGGTGAACAGGCATCGCGTTGGGGAAGTGGGGGGGAAAATTATGATCAGATATCCAGGATGATCAGATATTGAGGATGAGGGGTTCTGGCTAAACTGACTTAGCAGGGTTCTTTGCTAAAAACTGGATGTTGCAAGAAAGTGCACAGATGGGCTGAGCAGAAGATATGGAAGCCTGACTAAAGTTTGGCCAGACAAAGAATCTTTGTCAAAACCTAAAGTATCCTGGGAGAGAAGGAGGTGCGGATTGGATCGAGACTGTGAAAGGAGGAATGAAAAGAGCAGGAGTTATTATTCAACTTATAACATTCCAGAGATGGCCTAGCATAACAATAAACTAGACACAATTGAGAGAGAAAGGATTCTCTACATTTTTAACTCACATTAAGTATATGAAGAGCTAGTCCCAATGGACTATAGTAGCTAGATTGGAAGTTAAAGAAACATCGGCCCTCTCCTGACCAAGGGGATTGTAGGACAGGAAGAAAGAGGAAGAGAGGAGGCGGTCCCACAACGTGTTCCCAGTTTCCCGGAAGTAAGGCGGACAGGCTGAGGGGGAACACCGGGGACTGCAGAGAAATTGCTCCATTCCTTTTTTGGGACTCTGGGAGGAGACCTTTGCAGAGGGTATCCCTGCGCCAATATGAGTAAGAGAAGTTGGGCACCAGCATGACTTAGGGGTGCTGCTTCTCAAAACGCCCGGGGAACAAGTGTTTTTTGTTGTTCTTTCCCAATCACCCCGATTCCCTAATTAAATACACTAAAAATGAGTCAATAGAAAAAGAAAATGAAAAAAAAAAAAGAATACAAGATCAAGTTTTTTATTAGATTCAACAGACATAAAATTCCTATCAAATTGTTTTGAAAGTTTCAAATGATTCCACCAGACACTGTTGGAAGAGCAGAGATTGAACTCAGCTTTTAAAAAGCAAGGGAGTCCCACAGAATGCCTGCCCCTTCCATGGTGGCTTTCTGGTACCCAGATATGTTAATTGGCCAAGCAGATAATTTCTATGTGTTATTATCTAAAAATGTTTCTTTATGAAAACACTGGGTGGGACCACAGGGCAGTCTCGGGTGAGAGGAAAAAGGAGAAGGTCAGACAGCCCCCAAGGAGAATGGAATGGCTTTTCACACCAGAAAGAGCCTTGTACTCCTGCAACCTCCCTAAATCACCCTGTGAGAATATGCTATTAGCAGACACCTTCAGAATCCCCTGCTAGCATCCTGACAGTGCTCTTGCCAATAATCATTTGACCACATGCATAGAGCCAGCAGCAAAGACTGATTTTCATTGTTTTATTCCTGACAGTATATAGGCTTTCTGGCCTGAAGTAAGCAAGAAAATCATGCATAATAAAATGGAGGAAGGTTCCAGTTCTCCAGGGCTTAGAAGGAGACCTGGTTCAATGCAACAGTATTTTATATTTGGCACCGTTACTTTTGGGGAAAGAAGAAATGACAGAAAAAAATGAAGAAGATACAGTGACATAAGGAAACCCTGCATAAGGCTAACCATTGTTACCTCCTTTCAGGGTGGCTGCTTCTCCTTGCTTCCTTTCTTTCTTTGCCACAGACACCAGGGTTCCAGAATTGTCCACTTCTTCACAGGTGCCACCACTTGGAATTTCCATATGTATCACGTTTGTCCATAGAGGAAGATACGGCTGCCCCAGAGATCCCCTTTCTATCTACACACAAACACAAGCAGCAGGGTCTTTGTGGACCTAAGAAGCAACAAAGATAAGGCAGCCGCAAAGATAACAGGTTCTAGGGATGCTGGTCTTGCTCAGCTGTTGCTGATTAATGGGGCTATTGCACTCAATTAGAATAGGGTTCACCTGAGATTTGTCCCATCGCCAACTTTCCTCTGATAGAGCCTCCCTTCTATGTAAAAGGTAACCATGTCTAGAGAGCCAATCAAGATAAAGCAATAGTGTCCTTTTTGTCCTACCTGGACCTAAGGACTTGTAGACTAGACAATTACCAATCACATAGGCCACTAAGAAGTCCAGAACTTAGTATCTCTGGGTTTATCATTATTGCCTGAACCTGCAGCTGTTTCCCATGCATCCTGGGCATGAGAAACAGCCTCAAGTCTTTAGGAAACAGCCTAAAGATAACCTAAAGTCTGAAGGCACTTGCCCTACTTTAAACTGCCCACCAGTGCCCTTTGCAGAAAAAAAAAAAAAAATGGAGTTCAGGAACTTGGGGTACAAATAAGAGTTTTGGAAAGGGACAGACCAGCCCAGACAGAAAGGGCCGGACTGTTAATTGGCTGGCTAAATCAAAAGTCACCAGTATTTAGGCTACAGTAACCAAAACAGCATGGTACTGGTACAAAAACAGACACATAGATCAATGGAACAGAATAAAGAGCCCAGAAATAAAACCGCACACCTACAATCATCTGATCTTAGACAAAGTTGGCAAAAACAAGCAATGGGGAAAGAACTTCCTATTCAATACATGGTGCTGGGATAACCAGCTAGCCACATGCAGAAGAATGAAACTGGACCCCTTCCTTTAACCATATACAGAAATCAATTCAAGATGGTTTAAAGTCTTAGATGTAAAACCTAAAACTATAAAAACCCTGGAAGAGAACCTAGGAAGTACCATTCTGGACATAGGACTTAGCAAAGATTTCATCATGAAGACACTAAAAGCAATTGCAACAGAAATAAAAATGGACAAATGGGACCTAATTAAACTAAAAAGCCTTTGCACAGCAAAAGAAACTATTAGCAGAGTAAACAACCTACAGAATGGGAGAAAATATTGCAAACTATGCATCCAACAAAGGAGTAATATCCAGAATCTATAAGTAATTTAAACAAATTAACAAGCATTTGTCCATTAAAAAGTTGGCAAAGGACATGAACAAACACTTTTCAAAAGAATACATACAGCCGGGCACAGTGGCTCACATCTGTAATCCCAGCACTTTGGGAAACCGAAAGGTAGGAGGATCACTTGAGCCCAGGACTTTGAGACCGGCCTGGGCAACGTAGTGACTTCGTCTCTCCTAAAAATAAAAAATTAGCCAGGTGTAGTGATGCATACCTGTGGTCCCAGCTATTCTGGAGGCAGGAGGATAGCTTGAACCCAGGAGGTAGAAGCTGCAGGGAGCTGTGATCACATCACTGCATTCCACTCCGGAACAGAGCAAGACTCTTGTCTCCGAAAAAAAAAACAGAAGAAGAAGATGTATACATGGCCAAAGAGCATATGAAAAAATGCTCAGTATCACTAGTCAAAAGAGAAATGCAAATCAAAACCACAATAAGATACCATCTCAAACCGGTCAGATGGCTATTATGAAAAAGTCAAAAAAATAACAGATGTTGGCAAGGTTGTAAAGAAAAGGGAATGCTTGTACACTGCTGATAGGAATGTAAATTAGTTCAGGCATTATGGAAAGCAGTTTTGAGATTTCTCAAAGAACTCAAAGCAGAATTACTATTTGACCCAGCAATCCATTATTGGGTATATACCCAAAGGAATATAAATTGTTCTGCCATAAAGGCACATGGATATGTATGTTCATCATAGCACTAGTCACAATAAAAAACACATGGAATCAACCTAAATGTCCATCAGTGGAAGACTGGATAAAGAAAATGTGGTATGTATATACATAGAATACTACACAGCCATAAAAAGGAATGAGATCATGTCCTTTGCTGCAACATAGATGAAGCTGGAGACCATTATCCTAAGCAAATTAACACAGGAACAGAAAACCAAATACTGTATGTTCTCACATTGAGTGGACTTTATGTCAATAGACATAGATGCAATAAAAGACACTGGGGCCTACTTGAGTTTGGAGGGAGGGAGGACAGTGAGTATCAAAAAACTACCAATCGGGGACTATGCTTATTACCTGGGTGATGAAATAATCTGTACACTAAACTCCCATGACACACAATTTATCTATATAACAAACCTGCACATGTATCCCTGAACCTAAAATAAAAGTTAAAAACAAAAAACGTCATAAGTGTTTAAGGAAGGAGAGAAAAAAAAAAGAATAGAAACTTCAGACATACATTTGTTCAGTGCAAAACATTGTAAAATATACAGAGAAAAGTACTTTGAAATACATTCTAACTCAATCATAATGGTTGTGTGACTCTGGACAAATTACTTTGTTTCTCTAGTTTCAGTTCCCTCACTAGCAATATGAGGAAAACTGGGTTTTTCTAACATCATTGGTGAATTTGACTGTGTATGTGCTGTATCAATTTGACTTGACCCAGGTTCCATCAGGTTCTCCCACTGCCCTAGCTGCAGGTCTCAGCAGCTGGAGCTGTAAGAGGAGCGGTAGTGGCCTCCTCACCACCAAGATACACAAGAGGAAGGTCAGCTCAGCCCAAGACACAGGGAAGGAAGATGCCAAGAGGAGATGGGTGAGGCTGTCAGCTAAACCTGCTCCTGCAACAGTAGAAACGAAAACCAAAAAGGCAGCAGGAAAGGATAAACCTTCAGACAAAAAGAGGCAAACAAAAGGGAAAAAGAAGAGTAAAGGGAAAACAGGCCAAAATGGCTAACCAAGAAACTCAAGAAGATTCACCTGCAGAAAATGGAGAACCTGAAAATGGGGAAAGTCCAGCCTCTGACGAAGGGAGCTGTGATCACATCACTGCATTCCACTCTGGAACAGAGCAAGACTCTTGTCTCCAAAAAAAAAAAAAAAGAAGAAGATGTATACATGGCCAAAGAGCATATGAAAAAATGCTCAGTATCACTAGTCAAAAGATCACTAATCACGTGTGATTAGTATCATATGCCCTGTCCTATCCACGGTTCATGTCTCCCTTCCTAGTATGAATATTTTTTATCAACTATTTTGTAAATGCCAAGTGTTTTAGTAGCTCTAGAAACTTTTTTTTTTTTTCTTTTTTTAAGACAGAGTCTCGTTCTATTGCCCAGGCTGGAGTGCAGTGGCACATTCTGGGCTCACTGCAACCTTGGCCTCCCGGGTTCAGGTAGTTCTCCTGCTTCAACCTCATGAGTAGCTGAGATTACAGGTGCCCACCACCACACCCAGCTAATTTTTTTTTTTTTTTTTTTTTTTTGGTAGAGATGGGGTTTCGCCATGTTGGCCAAGGTAGTCTGGAACTCCTGGTGATCCACACACCTCATCCTTCCAAAGTGCTGGAATTACAGATGTGAGCCACCATCCCCGGCCTCTAGAAACATTTTTAAGAGGAGGGAATCCCTCTTCATCCCACTGTTTTAAGTGTGAATGCTTTTATTTAAGAGATGGAATCATTTGCTAGTTATTTATTTTTTGGTACAACAAGCAAATCATGTGAGATACTGGATTACAGGAGACTTTGACTGTCTTGGGTGTCAGCTTAATATTCCACAAATGGGGGATAGTTTTTCTATCCTATAATAGAAAACATACTACATGGCAATATGGGGTCATAGTCCCGCACTTAATGCCTTGAACATTTTTAATCCTATTCCCATGTCGTTTTTTAGTAGAATTGTTTCCTAAGAAAATCACTCCTTGGGCCGGGTGCAGTGGTTCACACCTGTAACCCCAGCATTTTGGGAGGCTGAGGCGGGTGGATCATCTGAGGTCAGGAGTTCGAGACCAGCTTGGCCAACATGGCAAAACCCCATCTCTACTAAAAATACAAAAAAAAAAAATAGCCAGGTGTGGTGGCACACACCTATAATCCCAGCTACTTGGGAGGCTGAGGCAGGAGAATTACTTGAACCTGGGAGGCAGAGGTAGTAGTGAGCCAAGATGACACCACTGCACTCTGGCCTGGTTGACAGAACGAGACTCTGTCTCAATAAAAAAAGAAAACCACTCCTTGATGGTGGCTCTCCCTGTCAAAACTATGTGCACTCTGTAGCATCTGTGGCTGTGGTAGTCCTGTTTTCCTAGGAACTTTGTTAATGTGCTGTGAAAGATTGAAAATTTCAGTATGTAGTGTCTATGATATAAAATTTTTGGCCAGGCGCAGTGGCTCACGCCTGTAATCCCAGCACTTTGGGAGGCCGAGGCAGGTGGATCACGAGGTCAGGAGATCAAGACCATCCTGGATAACATGGCGAAACCCCGTCTGTACTAAAAAATACAAAAAATTAGCTGGGAGTGGTGATGTGCACCTGTAGTCCCAGCTACTTGGGAGGCTGAGGCAGGAGAATGGCATGAACCCGGGAGGCAGAGTTTGCAGTGAGCCGAGATCACACCCCTGCACTCCAGCCTGGGCAAAAGAGCGAGACTCCATCTCAAAAAAGAAAAGTAATAATAATAATTATTATTAAAAAATTGTTAATTGGTGGTACTTACGTAACAGTTTATCCACGTTTGAAGACACTGGCATTTGATATCTTCTTAAGGAAATTTGGCCTTCAAATTTCAAGCTGCAAAGTCATGAGAATATCTGCTTTTAAAGCTTACAATACATGGCTTTTTAGATTTTGGTACAAAATTGTGTATGAATTGTGCAAAATTGTGAAATGTCTATGTACTTAGTGATCCCCAACACAACCAATAAAATCTCAATTAGAAAAAAAGAATTGCTTGATCCAACCTGCCCTGGCCCCTTGGCAGTTTGCCAAAGCGACAGCCCCCTGCCACTGCAGTTGCTTCCTCTCCTCACGCCACTGGCTGAGCTTCCACACAGCAGGAGCCTCGGCTGCTCAGGCGCCCGAGTTCTACCCGACCAGCCCCAGCTGTTGGCTTCCCCAGCAGCTGCTGGGGAAAGGTGGCGGTGGGGGTGGGTGGGGAGGCAAGTAACACCCTGGAGGTCCGGGAAATTTAAAAATAGTTAGATGGCCAAGTTCTTCTGCTCTGAAAATTTTAAAAAGGCAAGAAAGCAAGAAGGAGAAAAAAATTGGTTAAATTTTGTCCAATGAAAAGCACAAAATAAGAAGCCACTGACTAATAAATGACTTACTTTTCCACTTTTCCAAACCTAATGGTCTGTTCCAGGGCTCAGTGGATCTATGCAGCCTCTCAGGAGATGCCCTGTATGATGGGCTTGTCTGCGTCTCTTTGTGAAATAGGGATCTGCAGGATAAGAAAGATGCCACCTTATGTTTGCGTACCCTCCCTCCCTGCTTGAATTCCCTCCTTCCTTCTTCCCTCACTCTTGCTGCCCTGGAATTCCACTCCAAATAAAGTGTTAACATATAAACTTTGCTTCAGACTCTGTTGTTGTTGTTAGTTTTTAGGGTTTTATACACAATTCAAGGACAAAAGGAGTACCATGAAGATCAAAGGAAATAGTGTATGGGAAAGCCATTTGTAGGTGTTAAAGCAAAACTTATGCACATAGAAAGTCCACAGGATCTTGAACAAGAAAATAGAGCGGTATAAAATGGCGTGACTGGCAGTGCTGCTGAGATGTCAAGGGATTATGGTACAGAAAGAAAGAAGCACTTAACTCAGCTGCGGGTGGGGAAAGGAGTAGAAGAGGGAGAAGCTCCAAATAAAAGAGGTCCTTTAGAATAAAGACAGCACGTAGCCAGACAAGAGAAGGGTATTTCAGGCACAGGCAGAGATGTGACATTCCAGGGGCCTAAGAAAACATGGAAAGCCCCAGGAAATTCAGGGGGGAACAGAGTCAAAAGAACAGGCAGAGTCAAAAGAACAGGCAAAGTGAGACCATGAAGGATGCTGCCCGTCTCAAAAAAGAAAAGTAATAATAATAATAAAAATTTAAAAATTGTTAATTGGTGGTACTTACGTAAGAGTTTGTCCACGTTTGAAGACACTGGCATTTGATATCTTCTTAAGGAAATTTGGCCTTCAAATTTCAAGCTGCAAAGTCATGAGAATATCTGCTTTTAAAGCTTACAATACACGGCTTTTTAGATTTTTTGGTACAAAATTGTGTACAAATTGTGCAAAATTGAGAGCTCAGACTTTTTTTCCTCAAGGCCATGAGTATTGCAGAGGAATGACGCTGTTGAAGTTTACTTTATAAAAAGATCACCCAGACACTGGTGTGGAGGGCGAAGAGCAGAGAGTGAGACCAGAAGTAGGAGAACAATCAGGAGGTCACTGCATCAGTACTGGAAATGAAGAAGGAGGGCTGATCCAAGGCAGTGACTGTGGCAATGTGAAGGAGAGGCAGACTGAAGGTACATCTAGGAAGTAAAATCAATTTTCCTGAATGTGGAGGGCCAAGCAAGGAAAAGGCATCTAAGAAGACTTCAGATTTCAGGTGTGAGCAGTTTAAGATGGACAGTAGTGCCACCCACCTGGATCAAAAATAAAGAAAGAGGAGCAGAGATTTGCTTATTTTTGGTGCCCAGGAATGGAGTAATATGCTGAATTTTAGCAGTCTAATAGATATCCAGGTGGAGATTAGCAATAAGCCGATGAAAATGTGTATCTCCAACTCAGTTAAGAATTTCTGCTGTAATCCCAGAACTTTGAGAGGCCAAGGCAGGAAGATTACTTGAGCTCAGGAGTTGGAGACCAGCCTGGACAACATAGGGAGACCTCTGTCTCTTCTAAAAATTTTAAAAGTACCAGGTGTGATGACACATGTCTGTAGTCCCAGCTACTCAGAAAGCTGAAGTGGGAGGGTCGCTTGAACTCTGGAGGCGGAGGTTGCAGTGAGCTGAGATGGCACCACTGCACTCCAGCCTGGGTGCAGAGCGAGACTTTGAATCAAAAAACAACAACAACAACAACAACAAACAAACAAATAAAACCAATCTTTGGATTGCTGTTAGATTTTGGAAATCACCTCTGAAGAGTGTGCGGAGTTACAAAAATATGAAGGAGAAAATTTTAAAATACCAACAATTGAGGGATAAACCAAGACCAAAAACCATTAACAACAGAAAAAGGGAAGGAGCTATCTAAATGGGAGAAGAGAAACCAAAAAGACTAGTATTCGAGGTGAAGAGATAAGAGAGTAAAGTATATGTGAGTAGTCAACAGATAGGTCCAGTAAAATGAGAGCTAAAAACTGCACTTTGACAGCAACTAGGACGCCATTGCTTATCTTAGCAAAAGAAGTTTTAGTGGGGTGGGGAAAGTGGGAAAGTGCCAGCAGTTTGTTGAAAAGTAAGTGGGAAACTCTCATCCATTGCTGGTGGGAGTGCAAAATCGTACAGCCACTTTGGAAGACAGTTTGCCAGTTATAATATTAAACTTACTCTTACCATATGATCCAGAAATTGTGTTCCTTGGTACTTACCCAAATGAGTTTAAAATTTATGTCCACACAAAAACCTGAATATGAATGTGTATAGCAGCTTTGTTCATAATTGTCAAAACTTGGAAGCAACCAAGGCGTCCTTCAGTAGGTGAGTGAATAAATAAGCTGTGGAACATGCAGACAATGGAATATTATTCAGTGCTAAAATGAGATGAGCTATCAAGCCATAAAAAGACATGGAGGAAACTTAAATGCATCAACTAAGCAAAATAAGCCAATTTTCAAAGGTTATATACTGTATAATTCCAATTATATGACACTCTGGAAAAGGCAAAACTTTGGAGAGTAAAAGAATCAATGGTTTCTAGGAGTTAGGAGGAATGGATGAACAAGCAGAGGATTTCTAGGGAAGCAAAACTATTCTGTATGATACTCTAATGGTGGATGCATGTCATCATGCATTTGTCAAAACCCACACAATGTACAACCCTAAGAATGAACCCTAATGTAAACTCTGCACTTGGAGTGATGATGATGTGTCAATGTAGGTTCATTGTTTGTAATGAACGTACCACTCTGGTGAAGGATTTTAATAGTGGGGAAGTCTTTACATATGTGGGGGCAGGAGATATATGGGAAATCTCTGTACCTTCTGCTGAATTTTGCTGGGAACTTAATGTTCTAAAAAAATAAAGTCTATGGCTTTTTTTTTTTTTTTTTTGAGACAGAGTGCAATCACAGCTCTTTGTAGCCTCTACCTCCTGGGCTCAAGTGATCCTCCCACTTCGGCCACCCAATTAGTTGGAACTAGAGGCACATGTCACCACACCGAGCTAATTTGTTTTTTGTAGAGACAGGGTCTCGCCATGTTGCCCAGGTGGGTCTCAAACTCCTGGGCTCAAGCTATCCTCTTGCCTTGGCCTCCCAAAGAGCTGAGGTTACAGGTGTGAGCCACTGGGCCCAGCCTAAAGTATTTCTTTAAGTAGATGAGAGACGATAAGGAGGTAGAGATAATAAACATATGAAATTTTAAGCCATGTGAGTGTTAAGAGATGAAAATCTCTCAGTCTATAACAGCACTTAAATGCACATAAAGAAACTCCCGAAGGAAACCAAAAGTAGTACCAGGGATGATCAGTGAGGAACGGAAGAGGGATAGATGAGGATACTTGAATAGAAGAATAAGGAGGGAACTTTTCACTGTACAACTTCTTATACCTCTTGATTTTAAAACCATGTGAATTTATTTATTTATTTATTTATTTATTTATTTATTTATTTATTCATTCATTTAGAGACGAAGTCTCACACTCCTCACCCAGGCTGGAGTGCAGTGGTGCAATCTGGGCTCACTGCAACCTCCGCCTCCCAGGTTCAAGCAATTCTCCTGCCTCAGCCTCCTGAGCAGCCAACCTGAGTGATTACAGGTGTGCGCCACCATGCCCAATTAATTTTTGTATTTTCAGTGGAGATGAGGTTTCACCATGTTGGCCAGGCTGGTCTCGAACTCCTGACCTCAAGGGATCTGCTCACCTCGGCCTCCCAAAGTTCTGGGATTACAGGCATGAGCCACTGTGTCTGGCCACTTTATTTATTTATTTATTTATTTATTTATTTATTTATTTATAAAACCATGTGAATTTATTAATTACTCAAAAATTTAAATAAAACACCTACTATGTGCCAGAACATTTTTTTCTTCCTTTTTTTTATTCTTTAATTTTACTTTAAGTTCTGGGACACATGTGCAGAACGTGCAGGTTTGTTACATAGGTATACGTGTGCCATGGTGGTTTGCTGCACCTATTGACCCATCCTATAAGTTCCCTCCCCTCACTCCCCACCCCTCAACAGGCCCTGGTATGTGATGTGCCCCTCGCTTTGTCCATGTGTTCTCAATTTCTCAACTCCCACTTATGAGTGAGAACGTGCAGTGTTTGGTTTTCTGTTCCTGTGGTAATTTGCTGAGGATGATGGCTTCCAGCATTTTTCTTCTTCTTCTTTTTTTTTTTTTTTTTTTTTTTGACACAGAGTCTCACCGTGTTGCCCAGGCTGGAATGCAGGGGCGCACTCTTAGCTCACTGCAACCTCCGCCTCCTGGGTTCAAGCAATTCTCCTGCCTCAGCCTTCTGAGTAGCTGGGACTACAGGCGCGCCACCGCACCCAGATAATGTTTGTGTATTTTTAGTAGAGAGAGGGTTTTGCCATGTTGGCTAGGCTGGTCCTGAACTCCTGGCCTCAGGTGATCCACCCGCCTCAGCCTCCCAAAGTGCTGGGATTACAAGTGTGAGCCACCGTGCCCAGCTCCATGAACATTTCTTGATGTCTTGAGGCAAACTCCCCAAGGAACCAAAACAGAGAGCCTTGTAGGATCTGAGATTATGACCTGGAAATCCCGAATAGCTTTGAATGCTGATGAGACTGGCCTCATAAATACCAAAGGTCTCGTGGAGGGAAAAAAAAAAAAAAATCAGAAGTAAGAACTACCATAATTGCTGGAATCCCAGGGAGCTGGGAGTAGAATGAATGAGAAATAGTGGAGTTCAGTAACACTCTCTCAGTTAACTCAGCTAATAAGGTAGAAGGTAAGAAAGCATTTTTGTTATTATCCCAAACACCCAAGCTTAGTTGATTCTTTTGAAAAAATGCATACCAGCCGCGCGGTGGCTCACATCTGTAATCTCAGCACTTTGGGAAGCCCAGGTGGGCGGATCACGAGGTCAGGAGATGGAGACCATTCTGGCTAACACAGTGAAACCCCATCTCTACTAAAAATACAAAAAATTAGCCAGGCCTGGTGGCGGGCGCCTGTAGTCCCAGCTACTCGGGAGGCTGCGGCAGGAGAATGGTGTGAACCCGGGAGGCGGAGCTTGCAGTGAGCCAAGATCACGCCACTGCACTCCAGCCTGGGCAACAAAGGGAGACTCTGTCTCAAAAAAAAAAAAAAAAAAAAAAAATGCATCCCAATTTCACTATGAAAAACCTGGATTACTTTACATGCCAAGGGAGGGGAGGAAAACCTGGAATTATTTAGTTGGTCAACCCACATTGACAGGAGATTGAAATCAACCACTAGAACTTGATTATAAAATCTGTTAAATCAACTAAGTTATACCGCCTGTGAGCCACTGCATTTTGATACATTTCTATGACCTGTAGTTCCCTTACTTTTGTATTCACCACAGTTGGCTTTCAGAATATCCCTCTAAGTAAAGATAAGTAACCCAAAGAAGGCCTCCCATTGAATTCAGAAGGGCTTCTATAGGGGAAAATGCTCATTAACATTGCCATTTTAGGCTGGGCACAGTGGCTCACGCCTGTAATCTCAGTACTTTGGGAGGCCAAGGCAGGTGGATTACTTGAGGTCAGGAGTTCAAGACCAGCCTGGCCAACATGGTGAAACTCCATCTCTACAAAAATACAAGAATTACCCTGGTGTGGTGGCATGCACCTATAATCCCAGCTACTCAAGAGACTGCGACAGGAGAATCACTTGAACCTGGGAGGCGGAGGTTGCAGTGAGCCAAGATCACGCCACTGCACTCAAGTCTGGGTGACAGATTGAGACTGTGTCTCAAATTTAAAAAAAAAAAAAGTCATCTTAACAAAAGAATAGAATTACAAAATCCAGCACAACTTCGCCAAGCAAAGAAACATAAGTATGAAACATTTCAGCTTTTCCCCCAAAATAGTTTATAACAAAGAATTGAACCAGTACAATACCCTCAAGAACACCCAGATAGAAATTCTGTTTGAAAGTCTTTTCCAAGGAAAATGGAAGTTAAATATTAACCTCACATGAAGCAATCTGCAAACTTTGTTGCCAAATACTGATAATTATTGGTGTTCTTCATGGAAAAAAAGCAGTCTGGGTAAACAATTTTAGATATGGAGCTACATTAACTCTATTTTAAGCTTACCATATTTACTCACATTATTTTCCCCTCTCCTTATCCTTTCCCTCAATCTTCTGAGGGAAAGAAAAGATGCTTTTTTTCTGCCTAATTTTCCTCTGACAAATTGTTATGGCATTGAAACTTTGATAAAGAAAGAACTAGAATTGCAACCTCAATGGGAGATTATTGCCACATTATGCTTTCTATAATCATGTTATTTGTTTTATTTAGGGTTTTATTGTCTTGTTGTTTGAAGGGGAAAAAAATCAGAACTTTACCTGCTCTTTTCACATTAATATGTGTGATATGGTTTGGCTGTGTCGCCACCAAAATCTCATCTTTAATTGTGGTTCCCATAATCCCCACGTGTCGTGGGAGGGACCAGCTGGAGATAACTGAGCCACAGAAGCAGTTTCACCCATTCTGTTATCGTGATAGTAAGTTAGTTCTCATGAGATCTGATGGTTTATAAGGGGCTTCCCCCTTCACTGGGCATTCATTCTTCTCCTTCCTGCCACCATGTGCAGAAGAATGTGTTTGCTTCCCCTTCTGTTATGATTGTAAGTCTCCTGAGGCCTCCCCAGCCATGCTGAACTGTGAGTCAATTAAACTTCTTTCCTTTATAAATTACCCAATCTTGGGTATGTCTTTATTAGCGGTGTGAGAATAGACTAATACAATGTAAACTTAATTAGCTTAATCATTATTAATCTATATTTTATTATTGGTATTAATGAATTGATATTTATTGTTAATAACAAAATAATTAACATTAATGTTATTAATGTGACTATTAATAATACAATCCTATATTAATAAACTATTCACATTAATAATAGTGGTCTATTTTTTAAGAGATAACATGTAACAAAAATTCTAACAATTTAAACATCTGACAGATATTTGCTGTGAAATGTCTGGTTAACTGGTTGAGTGGGACAGTGGAAAGACCAGATTGACACCAATCCTCTTGTTCCCACTTGGAAGAATGCATTTGATTTCTTTTTGAATAAATGAAAATTAAATCTTAACCATCCTAGCTCTCTGACTAGCTCTGAAAGCTACTGAGGGAGATATATATCCTTAATGTCTCCACCCAGGTATAATCCTATTACATTTAAATGTTTACGTTTCCTTTGAAATCCTAATTAGCTAAAGATTGCTTGTGCTGATAGCTGTGTAGCCAGCCTGCCTTAGAGAAAATATTATTCCAATGTTACTTGTACCCTGTTCTAGAAGCAATATAATTACACAGCACCTACCTCTTTGTTAGTAGTAAATTATTTGAATGTGGATGTGGGACTTATAAACAGGATGTCATGGCAACATATATACTCTTATTTCCAAGTTTCCAGCCAAATGTCACAAATCCTTTCGCTATGGTTTGAATGTCCCCTCCAAAATTAATGCTGAAATTTAATTGCTGATGTGACAGTATTGAGAGGTAGGGGCTTTTAAAGAAATGATTAGATCATGGAGGCTCCACTCTCATGAGTGAATTGATGTCATTATTAAAGGACTGGGTTAGTTATCTCAGGAGTGACTTTGTTACAAAAGGAAACTCTCTTGCATGTGCTCTCTTGCCCTTCCTGTCATTTGGCCATAGTGTGACACAGCAAGTAGGACCTCACCAGATGGCCAAACAGATGCCGGCACCATGCCCTTGAACTTCCCAACCTCAAGAACCATGAGCCAAATAAATATTTTTTCTTTATAAATTCCCCAGTCTGTGGTATTCTATTACAGCAGTAGAAAACAGACTAAGACATCTGTGTATCAGGATGTAAACTACACGAGGGTTTTGTTCACCAATGTATTTCCAGCGCCTAGTTCAGGCCCTGACAAAAAGTGTACACTCAGAAAATTTTTGATGACTGAACGGGTAAATGAATTTATAACAGATAGGAATCAAAAAACTCCAGTATACTACAGTATACAAGAAATAACTCACTTCTTTATATTCTATTCTTCATTTTAATTAACTCTCAACCCTAATCCTGATGGACTAAAAATTCAGCCTCAATCTTACTTGCTGTTTTCATTCAGCACAGAGTTTGGTTTTTGTTTGTTTGTGGGGTTTTTTTGGGGTTTTTTTGTTTTTTTTTTTTTGAGATAGTCTTACTCTGTTGCCCAAGCTGGAGTGCAATGGCACAATCTCAGCTCACTGCAACCTTTGCCTCCTGGGTTCAAGTGATTCTCCTGCCTCAGCCTCCTGAGTAGCTAGGATTACAGGTGCCTGCCACCACACCGGCTAATTTTTGTATTGTTTTTAGTGCAGATGGAGTTTCACCATGTTGGCCAGGCTGGTCTTGAACTCCTGACTTCAAGTGATCCGCCTGCCTCAGGCTCCCAAAGTACTGGGATTACAGGCATGAGTCATTGCAACTGGCCTCAGCTCAGAGTTCTGAAGCCCTATGCAGTGCCAAAATGCAAAAGAGGTGGAGTGGCACTGTGGTAGTTGAGGGCTGGGTCAGCCCTCAAAAATCAATCATTTTTCTACACAGGGTATAGCTCAGATGTGCACTACTACTGTCAACATTGTCGCACAGGCAATCAATAACCAATCCAGCCCTGTGGTTTCCCTCCCTGGAGACCATGCATCCATTCCCTCTGGAATATTGCTGTTTCTCAGGAGGCTGGCTGGGAAGGCTAGGACACCCCGCTACTCCGAGAGCCCCAAGACTTCACTAGTGGTTTGTGGGAGGCCCTTAATTGATCCTCAAACTATTGCCCCTAGTTCACTTCTCTCTGTGGTGCCTGGCTGCACTTTCTAGATCTTTCATTTTTTTCCTTGGATATAACTAACGAGGGCAATAGAGAAAATGGTCTCATTGGCAGACGGGTACCTTTCTCGGCCCATGGAAATCTGGGGCCCCAAAAGTTGTTTATAGCCTAAACGGTCCCAGTCTCTTACAATACAAGCTCATGGCATTTTCGACAATAAATCTCTTTCCAAAATATGTGTTCATTTTTTATGATTTCGGTCACACCAACAATTCTTTTTGAAACATGACTTTCTTTCTAGATTTAATTACAGGTCCTTTATCAGGTTTCCACAGGACCTTGCACTTAGTCACTTTTCTAGAAGCCATTTTGTTCAGCTGCATGGGTTAGTATGGTCCAGCTTAATGCAATCCAAGGTCTTAACAGAACATCTCATAGCTACATCATTGATTTGGTCTTTGCCCTAAGGCTTAATTGACCTTCCTAGATGAAATTATTCCTCCTTCTATCATTTACTAGTTGGGAAGAAAGAAAAAGTGGTATCTTTCGACACTGTCCTAAAATGTCCGAATTCTCTCTTACTTTTTAGTGCTGCTTGCAAGTAGGCTATTTTTTTTCTGAGTTCATTTCTTTCTTTTATAACCTTATGAATGCAGCTAACATCAGCCAATCCATGCTATGATATTCTGCTTTGGAATCTCTTTCCCAAAATCCACATATTTATTATATAAAAGATCAGGTCTTTTAGAAAAGGTAAAGGTCTTTAATATGCAAAGCAGCAGTTATGAACTAATGACATATTAAAGACCTTTTCCATAAACAAAAATGTTGCAGATATGTTAAAAATAATAATAAGCAATCTTTAGAACAGCGTTTAGCATACATTACAGTGTATATAGGGGAAAAAGGTATGTGCATATGTGTGTGTTGTCAACCTAAGTAACAGACAAGAGAGATAGTCTTCAAACATAATGAGTTTAATGGGGAGTGCAGAGTGGATCTGCAAATCCAAGATATGCAGGCTAAGGAGACTACCATTTTATCCAAGGAGGTTGAGGCAAGGAGATGATTTTAAAGGCAAAAGAGAAAAGTACACACAATTTGTTCTGAAACAGAGAACATTGTTTACAGAGGCTTATCACAGGATATGACACTAGTTTTTTAGTAGAGACAGTGTGTCAGGCAAGTGTTCTTATGGATCTTGCTAGCTGCCCTTATGACTCACCTAGCAAGATACAGTTTGGAAATCCTTGGCAAAGATTCCTGCTGTAGGCATACATGTGTAAGAGCCCTTTAGAGAGTCTTTGTGATAGTTCTTATCACAGGCATGTGTGAATGAGGGCCCTGCATTCTTAACTTCCCAGCTTCATTTTATTGTTATTGATTTGGTCTGACAGAAGAGACTCTATTTTGATTATGGAAACTTTTACTATATATACATAATTTAACACATAAGATCTCTCTAGAAAAATACGCAAGAAACTGAGTGCTATAGTTGCCCCTGGAGAGGTACTGGGGAACTAGAAGATGGGGGTGAAAGGGAATTATTCTTTTCACTATATATGTATATATACACATGCACACATATGTATATATTCAAAAGATATAAAGGAGTATATATACACATATATATATATAAAGGGGTATATATACACACATATATATGTATATAAAGTGTATATATACATATAAAGGAGTATATATACACACATATCTATGTATATAAAGGAGTATATATACACATATACACATATATGTATATAATTATATATACATCTATACACATATGTATATGTATATACATCTATACATATATACACTCCTTTATATCTTTTGAATTCCAAACTATGTACGTATATATTCAAAAATACATATTTTTTTTTAGCCAGAGTCTTGCTCTGTCACCCAGGCTGGAGTCCAGTGGTGCAATCTTGGCTCAATGCAGCTGCCACCTCCCGGGTTCCAGCGATTCTCCTGCCTCAGCCTCCCAAGTAGCTGGGATTACAGGCACATGCCACCACACCCAGCTAATTTTTGTTTTTAGTAGAGACGGGGTTTCACCATGTCAGCCGGGATGTCTCGAACTCCTGACCTCAGGTGATCCTCCCGCCTTGGCCTCCCAAAGTGCTGGGATTATAAGCGTGAGCCACATGCCCAGCCAAAAACAATTTCTTAAAAGTTGAAATATGTGCACAATAATGAAAAGTGAAACTTCCTCCTGAGCTCTGCACAAAAATCCTAGGAGTTGGCACCTCAAGTTAATACACTGTAAAACATGTGTAAACTTTAGAATATAGCACATGTATATTTCTGTGATCATTTTTCTCAGTAGTTTGTATTTTTGGTGTTAGTGCTTTTCACACTGTTAATTTTTTTTTTTTTTTTTTTTCTGAGAGACAGAGTCTCACTCTATTACCCAGTCCAGAGTGCAGTGGCGTAGTCATGGCTCACTATGGCCTTGACGTCCCAGGCTCAAGCGATCTTCCCACCTCAGTCTCCCAAGTAGCTGGGACCATAAGCATGCACCACCACACCTAGCTAATTTTTAAATATTTTTGTAGAGATAGGATCTTGCTTTGTTGTCCAGGTTGGTATCAAACTCCTGGCCTCAAACAATCCTCCCACCCCCGTCTCCCAAATATAGTGGCTCATTATAGGCATGACACATTGTCGGCATGACAATGACACATGTGTCATTCTTGGACACATTTAAAAAACAATGTATTCATTGTTTTTTAAGAATGAAATTCAAATTAAATATTTGCAGTGAAGCACCTCCACAGAAGGGTTTTTTGGAACCCAGTTTAAAAACCATTGCAGCTTTACACCAAGAATAAGAAGGCAATTACAGGCTTCTTAGAGACTAGACTGGATTTTAGAAAGATGCATTCAGTGCCAGGCATGGTGGCTCATGTCTGTAATCTCAGCACTTTGGGAGGCCGAGGTGGGTGGATCACTTGAGGTCAGGAGTTCAAGACCAGCCTAGCCAACTTGGTGAAACCCCATCTCTACTAAAAATGCAAAAATTAGATAGGCACAGGGGTGTGCACCTCTAGTCCCAGCTACTCAGTAGGTTGAAACAGGAGAATTGCTCGAACCCTGGAGGTGGAGGTTGCAGTGAACCGAGATCACGCCACTGCACTCCAGCCTGGGTGACAGAGCTAGACTCCATCTCAAAAAAAGAAAAAGAAAGAAAGAAAAAGAAAAAAAAGAAAGAAAGATGAATTCAGATGGTCACTGACTGGGTTCATTGAAAAGTAAACTCTAAGAAATTGAGTACAGAATGTTTCTTAGGAAGTACTCTCAAGAACAAAACCTGTGGGGACATGAAGAAAGTACAATTGGAAAACAAAAGAAAGTATAATTGGGCAGAGAGAGAAGTTAAACTGTGAGTCACAGCAAAAGCCTAAGTCCATCTTAAAGGGAGCTTTGGAGATGGGATGACACTTCAGAGTTGCTCCAAAGTGGAACAAGAGGACTGGGCCTTTATGCTCCTAAAACAACCTGACTCTTGGATTTTAGCTACTCTTGGGAAGGGGCAAGAACTTGAGCAAGGTTGTTTTCTTCAACCAAGGCCAAGACCTGGAGAAGAATTCAGCTGAGATCTATTGACTGACAACACTCCCAGCTGCAGGGATAACAAAGGCTTCAGTCCTGGAGTGGGGAGATCAAGGTGGGATAGTACAACATCCATTATCGTCCACTCCTGAGTCTCTTGGATCCACCTGCTTCATTCAAGTTCCAAGAGCAGGTCCTTAAATTTCCACAGGGCCTCCATCCCCACCATGCAGCTAATCTCAAGAGCACAAATGATACTCATCATCATTCTACTATACAGGTCTCTTAGATTTCCTTTCTCTCTCCTGACCTAGATGGTTTACCTAGTGTATCAGTCCGTTTTCACACTGCTGATAAAGACATACCCAAGACAGGGCAATTTACAAAAGCAAGAGGTTTAATTGGACTTACAGTTCCACATGGCTGGGGCAGCCCCACAATCGGTGGGGAGGCAAGGAGGAACAAGTCACGTCTTACATGGATGACAGCAGGCAAAGAGAGAATGAGGAAGATGCACGCTGGGCACGGTGGCTCACACCTGTAATCCCAGCACTTTGGGAGGCTGAGGCAGGTGGATCACGAGGTCAAGAAATCAAGACCATCCTGGCCAACATGGTGAAACCCCATCTCTGCTAAAAATATAAAACAGCTGGATATGGTGGTGCATGCCTGTATTCCCAGCTACTCGGGAGGCTGAGGCAGAAGACTCACTTGAACCCGAGAGGCAGAGTTTGCAGTGAACGGAGATTGCGCCACTGCACTCCAGCCTGGCAACAGAGTGAGACCCCATCTCAAAGAGAGAATGAGGAAGATGCAAAAGCAGAAACCCCTGATAAAACCATCAGATTAGCTGGGCACAGTGGTTCATGTCTGTAATCCCAGCACTTTGGGAGGCTGAGGCGAGTGAATCACAAGGTCTGAAGTTTGAGACCATCCTGACCAACGTGGTGAAACCCTGTCTCTACTGAAAATATAAATTTTAGCCGGGTGTGGTGGTGAGTGCCTGTAATCCCAGCTGCCTGGGAGACTGAGGCAGGAGAATTACTTGATCCTGGGAGGCAGAGGTTGCAGTGAGCCAAGATCACACCACTGCACTCCAGCCTGGGCAACAGGGTGAGACCCTGTCTTAAAAAAAAAAAAAAAAAAAAAAATCAGATCTCATGAGATTTATTCACTACCACGAAAACAGTATGGGGGAAACCACCCCCATGATTCAATTATCTCCCATCTGGTCCCTCCCAGAACGCATGCGAATTATGGGAGTACAATTCAAGATGCGATTTGGGTGGGACACAGAGCCAAACCTTATCACCAAGGTAGGGTGACTCAGACACTCATCTCTGAGAGGATCTAACATCCTGGTCATCATCCCCATCTCAGGATGTGTGTGCCTATTGTATCAAGAAACCAAGTGGATTGTGTGGGTGCCAAACGTATTACTTCCTAATGGTCAGGTTGATTACTTCTTCCAGGAGGGTGAATCTCCTTTTTGACTGCTGGTATGTTGGCACAGTAAGTCCAAAATAACGGGATGACAGCCATAGCTTGAGGTTTAATGCAACGCTTTCTGTATCCTCTGGTGAAAGTGCTCACTCTTTGGGATAGGATCTCTAGGAAACAGTTTCCCCAGTGAGTTACTGAGGAGTAATGGTTGGTGGAGCCACTCTTGCCTCCATCCATTAGTTCCCAGACCCATATATACTGCTGCAAAGACTTCTCAAGTTCAGATATTTTAAAGGACTTACCAGACTCAAGGTTTTTATTTAAAGGCAAATGATGCACTGCATCAAGAGATGGTGAGTACAGGCAAGCACTGGAATCTGAGAGACAGATCTGACACAGCTCCCCAGTATCCTGACTTGCACACAATGTACTCAGAATCTAGGTCAAACCACCAAGATCTGTGCAAGGAACCTTAGCTTTGGGGGAATTCAATAAGGAAGTTCCCAGTGGAGTTTTTATGTACCCTTAGCGAGGCCTATCAAACCGGTTACGCCTGTTTAAGGCCATCAGTATAGAAACTGGCCCTGGCAGTTAGGAGGGGAGTTTCAGACTTCAAACAGCATGTCATAAATTCCACTTTCCTTATCTTGTCTGACAGTCAGAAACCAGACATCAAGGCATCCACAGAGACAAAGACAGTGCTGTTCTAGTCCAGTTGTAAATTAACTCCATCTATCAGACTTATTTATTGAAGATACCACACCGTACAGCTCTGGTTGACTTCAGATGTATACTAATTCTGGGGAATGGTGCCCCACCTCTCAGGCTGTTCTCTCCAAGCTGGTACCTTAACAGGTTTCATCAGAGCTGTTTACACCAATGTTGTTTCATCACTCTATCAGACCACCAGGCTCTGGGTGGAATGGTAGGTGAGAGAAACAGTGGATCTTAAGTCATGTGTGAACTGCTGCATTTCCTATCCTGTTAAGTAGGTTCCTTAGTCCAATGCGGTGTCATCCAGATCCCATGTCAAGTAGATCAACTACTTTGTAAGCCCTCAACAAGTTATGCTAGATGAGGCCCTGCAGGCAAGAAAGTTAAACTCATAATTAGAATACATCAATTCCAGTCAAGATAAATTTAGCTGCCATAGCAGAATAACATAGACTGGGTGACTGACAAACAGCAGAAATTTATTCCTCAAAGTTCTGGAGGTGGGAAGTTCAAGATCAAGATTCTATGTCTAGATCTTGACATGTCAAGGTATGTTGGCTCATGCCTGTAATCCTAGCTCTTTGGGAGGCTGAGGTGGGCAGACTGCTTGAGCCCAGGAGTTGAAGACCAGCCTGGGTTACACAGGGAGACTCTGTTTCTAAAAAAAAAAAAAAGTAGCTAGGCATATGGCACATTCCTGTAGTCTCAGCTACTTGAGAGGCCAAGGTGGGAGGGCTGCTTAAGCCCAGGAGTTCAAGGCTGCAATGAGCTAGCATCTCACCACTGTACTCCAACCTAGAGTACAGTGCAAGGCAAGACCCTATCTCAGAAAAAAAAAAAGTAAATGTCTAGTGAGAGCCTGCTTTTTGGCTCATAGATAGCCTTTTACTTGCTGCATCCTCACATGGCAGAGGGAGCAAACAAGCCCTCTTCTAGAAGGGCACTAATCCCATTCATGAGGACTCCACCCTTCTGATGGAATCACCTCCCAAGGGCCCTACCTCCTAATACCTTCATCTAAGGAGTTAGGATTTCAACATAGGAATAAACATTCCATTCATTACAGGATCCAAATAGGTAGATGCCACCAAGTAGATGATTGGTCTCCTTGAGGGATGGTGCTATATTGGGGTCCAGGATTTGTCTCCGTAGCTTTCGACAGCAATGAAAGCTAGATCAGCCTGGGTAAGTGCAACCCCTTTTGTTGGACCCATGTATGGGCTTCATCCCTGCCACCATGACTATTCTATTCATGTACCAGTGAACCAGCACTGGGATGGCTGATGACAGAGACTTCCTGACTCATCTGGCTGGATCATTGCCTACTTGCTTATTTAGAGAGATCACTGTTTGCTTACCTGAAGAGGGATAATTAGTCTTTACAGGGAAAAGTGGACTATTTCTGTAGAAGAATTTCAGGATTCAAGATTCTCCGGTGCATCAACCCAGATGTCTCCCTTCCCTGTGTCAGGGTTACATTTCTTCCCAATCAGGGCTCCCAATTAGTACAGAGAAAACTTTCCATGGTTGAGAATCTACCATTTCTGGAGCTCTACCATACATATCCTGCAGGAGATGAGAGTCTATTTATGCTGCCAAGGAGACCCTCTGGCTTTCACACTTAGCCTTTAATTAATTGATAATTAATGACCCTTTCATTATCTTTCTGCAGAACTGAATGGCCCTCAGCAATAGCCATCCAACTTTATAGTCTTTATATTTAGTATTTCCTCTGTCTTTCTCAAATGACCGATACATTGCACCTACAAGTGCATTCCTTCCATTGGTAGACTATCCAAGTTCACTGCTAGTGAAAGGTTTAAAAATTGCGTGGCTCACTGCATGCCATGGACTATTTGCTGTCTGTGTGCCACCTACTACCAGTGATGGGGACCTCATTGATATTTGGCCTGTGAATGATCCATTTCCAAAGTCCCATCTTAAGAGTCTTCATTTTCAGACACTCCTGGTGCCAGCTATTTCCAGTTGAGTTCCCCATGAACCAAATTCTGAGGCAGAGATCTGCATGTAGGAACTTTATTGGCAAATAATCTTAGGATCAGCTCCTGTGGGGGAACAAAAAAACCCAAGATCGTTTAGAGAGAAAAGTCAAACTATGATTCTGTCAAAACAAAGGCCTCAGTCCATCCTATTAGGAGCTCTGGAGTTGGGATGACCCTTCAGAGTTGCCCCAAATTGCAGTCATAGGGCTAGGCCTGTGTGCCCCTGCATTTACAAGTCTTTGGATATGAATTGCCTCCTGGAAGGAGGTATGACCTTGGGCTAGGCAGTTCTCTTTACCCAAGGGCAATTCTAGAAGAGAGACTCAGCTGAGAGTTGTTGATTGCCAGTACTCCCACTGCTGGAGGAATTCTTCAAGCCTTAGATGAGAAGTGGTGTCTGGGAAGCACACCACAGCATCCACAGCACAGAGGAAGGAAAGTCAGTGCCTCCTACCTGAAACAAAATAGATTCAATCTTTATCTTATATACTTGCAATTGCCTTTCTTTTATCCCTTAGTTCAACTCAGTTTTACTTAAGATCATTATATATACTAGATACCGGGAATATAACGATGAATAAGATTTCTACATTCAAAATGCCAATTATTTCCTCTCTGCCTCCATGCTTCCTAAAAGAGAATTTGTCATTCTCTCTTCTCTAAGAGTCTGCTCCCATAATCCTTTCTAAGTGTTCAGCTGCTACGTGTCTCTGTCCTCCTGGCTTCAGCTGCACAGTCTAATTTTTCCCTTCTGGGATTTTGGAACCAGCACATATGGACCTAACTCAGTCTCCTTTTATTTGTTTTAATAGAAATGCTGCTGAGAGTTGCAGCTCACACCTGTAATACCAGCACTTTGGGAGGCTGCAGCAGGCAGACTGCTTGAGCTCAGGAGTTCAAGACCAACCTGAGCAATGTGGTGAAACCCTGCCTCTACAAAACGACATAAAAATTAGCCTGGCATGGTGGCACACACCTGTAGTCACAGCTACTAGGGAGGCTGAAATGGGAGGATTGCTTGAGCCCAGGAGGTCGAGGCTGCAGTGAGTCATGATTAAGCCATGATGATGCCACTGCACTCCAGCCTGGGTGACAGGGTAAGACCCTGTCTCAAAAAAACAAAGAAAAATAGATTATCTACCTGCGATCACATATCATTAGGTTTAGAATTATTTTTTATCCCAGCACTTTGGGAGGAAAGGAAGGTGGATCACTTGAGTTCAGGAGTTCGAGATCAGCCTGGCCAACACGGTGAAACCCCGCCTCTACTAAAAATACAAAAATTAGCCAAGCATGGTAGTGTGTACCCATAATCCAAGCTACTCAGGAGGCTGAGGCAGGAGAATGGCTTGAACCTGGGAGGCAGAAGTTGCAGCAGTGAGCCGAGATCATACTGCTACACTCCAGCCTGGGAGACAAAGCAGACTCCATCTCAAAAAAACAAAAAAAGAATTGCTTTTTTCCTTTTTGAGTGAAAATTTCAATAATCCTTACATGTGTGTATATGTGCGGACTTTTTCGCATTGTTTCCAGTATTGTTGGCTAAAGATTAATTTTTCAGATTACTTTTGAATCAAGACAGACTAAAGGACTTTGTTCTTTTCTGAGCATTTATGGCAATAAAATGTGTACTTTATCTATTCAATAGGGTTTGAATGGAAGGAGAGCTCTACTGCAGGTGTGAATTTGTAAATATCTGAGGTCGGCTTGCTTTGTGCTGGGAGAGGGGTGTGGGTTTGAGGAAATAACACAGATATGGGTCTGGATATGAACAGAAAAATCAGGGTAAGTGGCTTTAAACTGGGTCAGTACACATGCCTCCATTCTTAAGGAAGAGACAAGTTGCCCTGCAGTTTCCCTGTGACCTCAATACAGTCTGTTGAAAAGCTATTTGGCTTCTTATATTGGAGCCTCTGATTTATATCCCAGAAACTCCTTTCTTTCAGTTTCCCTTGCCTAAGAATTCCCTGCCTATTCCTTTTACTTTCACCTTAGTGAAGCCAAAGCCCCGCCCAGCTTCTCACATGGCCCAGGGCAGATTTTGTATTTAGAAACCAGTGGGAACAGTAGGAAAGGGGAATGATGAGGGGATATATGCAAATACTTCCCTCCCCATTCCTGACCCTCTTCTGCCACTAACCAAGTCCACAGCACGTTTCCTAACTACAAAACACTCTGCAGTAGCCAGTGCCTAGCTCCAGGATGCCCGGGGGAGTCCTCAAGTCTAGATCTCCTCTAAATGCATTAAAAGAAAGGTCATTTTAGTCTTTTTTTACCCAAAGAGTCCCACTCTGAAAACTCCTTTGCTTACTCATTGCAGTGGCTCATGCCTGTAATCCCATTTTGGAAGGCCCAGGCAGGAGGATCGCTTGAGCCCGGCAAATTTTAGACAAGCCTGGGCAACATAGTGAGACCCCATCTCTACAAAAAAATAAAAAAGTAGTGAGATCATCTCCTTTGCAGTGACATGGATGAAGCTGGAAGCCATTATTATCAGCAAACTAACAAAGGAACAGAAAACCAAACACCGCATGTTCTCACTCATAAGTGATAGTTGAACAATGAGAACACATGGACACAGGGATGGGGACACCACATAGTGGGGCCTGTCGGGGAGGGGTGGGGGCAAGGGTAGGGAGAGCATTAGGACAAATACCAGATGCACGCAGGGCTTAAAAACTAGATGATAGGTGCAGCAAACCACCATGGACAAACCTGCACACTCTGCACATGTATCCCAGAACTTAAAAGTAAAATAAAAATAAAAATAAAATAAAAAATTAGCTGGGCATGGTAGTATATGCCTGTGGTCCCAGCTACTTGGAAGGCTAAGGTAGGAGGATCACATAACAAATTGAGGCTGCAGTGAGCCAGGATTGTACCACTGCACTCCAGCCTGGATGACAGAGTGAGATCCTGTTTCAGAAACAAAGGAAATTTTTTTTTTTTTTTTAGACAGAATCTCACTCTGTTAGCCAGTTTGGAGTCCCGTGGTATGATCTTGGCTCACTGCAACCTCCATCTCCCCGGCTCAAACAATTCTCCTGCCTCAGCCTCCCGAGTAGCTGGGATTACAGGTGTGTGCCACCATGCCCAGCTAATGTTTTTTGTATTGTTAGTAGAGACGGGATTTCACCATGTTGGCCAGGCTGGTCTCAAACTCCTGACCTCAGGTGATTCGCCCGCCTCAGCCTCCCAAAGTGCTGAAATTATAGGCGTGAGCCACTGCACCCGGCCAAGAAAAGAAATCCTTAAACAAAAAATAACCTAGACTGATTCAGATGTTTGAAAATATTTATTCTACTAACAGGGGTTTCAAGAGACAGATTTGACTCCATGTCCTCCCTTGCCATTCCCTAGACAGGGCTTTACTTGGCCCGATGTGTATCAGGGGACCCAGGGGGCATGGAAAGAATGGGAAGTGGAGGCCACTCCCGTGGTGCCCCCTTGCGTTCCAGTGTCATTATTCAAGCAAAATAAAGCTAAAAGGAACATTTGGGGCTGTCCTGAATGATTAATTATGAAGTTACTGAAGGCCAGTTGTACCCCGTTGAAGGTCCATGTCCTACTACTGATATGATAAAAGAGAGATATATATAGGCTAATTGCATGTATATAAATCTTAGATATATCTTCAGGTTCAGGTAGAAAAAGTCTTTCCTTCTTTGCCTGTCCTGTCTCTGCCCCAGGACAGCAGCGCCTATGAGTAGGAGGGACAGTTTGTATGACTGACTGAATGAACTGTCAGTCTACAAAAAGTGGACCAAGTGGAAAATAACCTCATTTCCCCCACAGTCCTCAAGAAAAGGATTTTCCTTTGATTAGATTACTAGCCATCGGAAAATGTCTTAATAATCTTTTGTATTCCTCCACCCCTTACCCCAATGTGATAAAAAATAGCTGCATTTAGTTAAACACTTGCCAGGCACCTATCTTACATTATTTCTTTTTTTTTTTTTTTTTTTTTTTTGAGGCGGAGACTCGCTCTGTCGCCCGGACTGGAGTGTAGTGGCTTGATCTCAGCTCACTGCAAGCTCCACCTCCCGGGTTTACGCCATTCTCCTGGCTCATCCTCCCAAGTAGCTAGGACTACAGGCGCCCGCCACCTCGCCTGGCTAGAATCCTGACACTGACACTGTAATGTAGCTGTTACTGTGCTAGTTTTACTTATGCAGAAATGGAGGAACAACTTGACTAACCTGATCAGCAGCACATAGAAAGTTTCAGAGTCGGGTTTGAAATCTACTTAAGAAACCCAAAGTTGATACATTTACTAAGCAGCTGTGACGGGGCACCCCAAGACCACCCTCAGGTTCGACATTTCACTAGAAGGACTCACAAAACTCAGAAAAGCTGTTAAACTCATACTGTTTATTATGATGAAAGGATAAAAATTTAAACCAGCAAAATAAAAGACACAAAGGGTAGAGTCCGGGAGAGACCAGGAACACATTTCTAGTTTTCCTCTCTCTGTAAAGTCATCCGGACAGCACTTAATTCTCTCAGCAACAATGTGTGACAACATGGATGGAGTCTTGCCAACCAGAGAAGGTCAGCTGAGTCTCGCTGTCTGGAGTTTCAATTAGGGATTGGCCACATGGGAAGAGAGCACCAACGTGGGTGACCTTACTCAGTCTCCAGCCCCTCTGGCGGTCAGACTGATTCAGCATGGCCCAAGACCCCCACCACAAATCACATGAGTAGCATGAACTATCTAGTATGGTTCAAATGTTTGAGAAATTTAATTAAATGTCAATTTGGGATCAGTTTACATTTCCAGGGCCATAGTCCATAGGTTGGACAATTATATTTCGGGGTCATTGGCAGTTCTTTGTTATTTACAAGTCAGAAGGCATAAGTGAATTTTAAAAAATACTAGAGTCTTTTGAGAAGGGAATAACTGAGAAGAAAATGAGGCATTAGGTAAAGAACAATAAGAATATTGTTCTTGGCTGGGCACAGTGGCTCATGTCTGTAATCCCAGCACTTTGGGAGGCCGAGGCAGGTGGATGATGAGGTCAGGAGATGGAGACCACCCTGGCTAACACGGTGAAACCCTGTCTCTACTAAAAATACAAAAAATCAGCCAGATGTGGTGGCGGGCACCTGTAGTCCCAGCTACTCCAGAGGCTGAAGCAGAATGGTGTAAACCCAGGAGGCAGAGCTTGCAGTGAGCTGAGATCGTGCCACTGCACTCCACCCGGGGTGACAGAGGAAGACTCCATCTCAAAAAAAAAAGAAAAAAAAGAATATTGTTCTTGGGCGTTAAGAATAATATGCATGGGTAATACAAAAGAGAAAAGGAAGATGTATTTGAAACACTCATAAAAGGAAGCATACCTTTGTAAAATTGTAAGGTACTCTGCACTTATAAACTAAATGACTTTAGCCTTAAATGAGCTTCAGTTTCCTGACATATTGAAAAATAATAATAAAATTATATACACATTCACACGCTTTGCTGGGGTTTTTGCAGATTAAATTATACAGTGTTTACTGCCTGCCTACCCTGAAACAAGCTATGAAAAAAACTTTCCACTCTCAAGGAACTTAGTCTTGTGGGAAACACAGACAATGATTAATTAATCACAGTGATGATTAATTACAAATTTCAATGAGTGTCTCAAAGTGGAGGAACATCACAAGGTCATAAGAGAGTGTATACCACTGACTTAAATCATGGGGAGGGTACCAGGTCAGAGAAGACTTTTCTGGGCTGACATCTAAAGGATGGGAAAGAGCTAACTAACCAAGGGGGAGGGGATAGGGAGGAGTGGGGCATTCCAGGCAGTGGGGACTACAGAGAGACAGGACAAGTACAGGGGCTAAACGACAGCTTAATGAAACTAGAGTAGAGAGAGTGAGGAAAGAAAGCAGCCTTATAAGAGATGAGTCTGGGTCAGATAATTCAGGTCGTTAAAAGACCAAGGTAAAAATTGAGGTCATTATCTTAACAGCAATAGAAAGTTTTCAAATTTTAAGCAGAGAAGTCGCTAATTAAATTTTCATTTTAAAAAGATCACTAGGGGCTGGGCATGGTGGCTCACACCTGTAATCCCAGCATTAGCACTTTGGGAGGCTGAGGTGGGTGGATCACTTGAGGTCAGGAGTTCCAGGCCAGCCTGGCCAACATGGTGAAACCCTGTCTCCACTAAAAATACAAAAGTTAGCGGAGCATGGTGGCACGTGCTGGTAGTCCCAGCTACTCGGGAGGCTGAGGCAGAAGAATCGCTTGAACCTGGGAGACAGAGGTTGCAATGAGCCGAGATCATGCCACTGCACTCCAGCCTGGGAGACAGAGCAAGGCTCCATCTCAAAAAATAAATAAATAAAAATAAAAAGATCATTAGGTCTGATGAAAAGAACTAAGAAAAAAATTTTTTGAAAAAAGGAAGAAAAAGATCATCTGGGCTATGGTTTGGAATTACTGACTTCGGAGGAAGAGAGATTTTAGCTGGGAAGAATGGATACAGGGAAATGAGATAATATGAAGTTGGTACCAGAGTTCCTAAAACACAATACAGAAAAGAAAATGAAACTAACATTAACTAAATATTGGCTATGTGCTAGGTGTTTTACATACATTAGCTAGGATATTAACCCCCAGTTTGTTTTTGTTTTCTTACTTCTGCAATGACTTGAAATAACCCTTAGTGTGACCCCAACACCCACAATCTTTCTATTCTATCCTGTACCCTCAGCAAGTATTATATGAATCCAATTTTTAAACAATAAAAGGGGCTGGGTGTGGCGGCTCATGCCCGTAATCCCAGCACTTTCGGAGGCTAAGGCAGGTGGATCACTTGAGGTCAGGAGTTCCAGACCAGCCTGGCCAACACGGTGAAACCTGTCTCTACTAAAAATACAAAAATTAGCCGCGTGTGGTGGCAGGCACCTATAATCCCAGCTACTCAGGAGGCTGAGACAGGAGAATCACTTGAACCCGGGAGGCAGAGGTTGCAGTGAGCTGAGATCATGCCACTGCACTCCAGTCTGGGCGACAGAACAAGAGTCTATCTCAACTGAATTAAATTAAATTAAATTAAATTAAATTAAATTAAATTAAATTAAAGAATCAAATGCCCAGCTTCCTCACCCATAAATTTTTTTTTTCTTTTTTTTTTGAGACAGTGTCTTGCTCTGTTGCTCAGGCTAGAGAGGAGTGACGCAATCTCAGCTCACTACAACCTCCACCTCCCAGGTTCAAGTGATTCTCCTGCCTCAGCCTCCTGAGTAGCTGGGATTACAAGCACCTGCCATCATACCCAGCTAATTTTTATATTTTTGTAGAGATGGGGTTTCACCATGTTGGCCAGGCTGAGATGTTACTCCTAACCTGAAGTGATCCACCCGCCTCGGCCTCCCAAAGTGCTGGGATTACAGGCATGAGCTACCACACCTGGCCCATAAACTTTTACGATATACTAAAGTTTGAACATTAGCCAGGTGTGGTGGCACATGCCTGCAGTCCTAGCTACTTTAGGCAGGAGGATCACATGAACCCAAGAGTTCGAGGCCACAGTGAGCCAGGATTGCACCACTGCACTCCGAACTGGGCGAAAGACTGAGACCCTATCTGAGAAAATAAATATATGAAATAAAGTTTGATACAACATAGAGAAGGGACAGAAGAAAATGAAAAATAGTTTTCTAGTTGGGGTTTCCTAAAGGAAATGGTTCACTCAATTTATTTGAATGAGGTAATGGGTCCAAAATACTTTGTGGGTTAGTGATAATCACTCATAATTCATTAATGAACATACTTCCATTTAAAAAGAGAGAGAGACAGAATAAGTTAAAGAATCCTAGGCAACTCTTCTGGGTCCCCTTCCACCACGGGGAAGCTTTACTTTCGCTTTCGCTTTAATAAATCTTGCCACTGCACACTCTTTGGGTCTGCGCATTTCTCTAATCAAGCTGTGACACTCCCCACTGCAGCCCATGGCTTCATTCCTTGAAGCCTGTGAGACCACAAACCCTTCGATCGAGGAAAACCTTCGATCAGGAGAAGACTTCTTGTCTCATTTCTGGGGTCCCGTCTGGAATTTCTCCAAAGCAGTGAGTAAACTCGGACCCCTTTTGCTTGCTATTCTGTTCTATCTTCTCACTAGAAATTGGAAGAAAACACCAGGTACCTGTCGGCCATTTAAAAGCGACAAGCATGGCCGCTGGACTTAAGACATGGGTGTGAGGCTTTCCGGGAAACAGCTCTCTAACAACCCCTGGCCCTCCAGGCTGGGAGCATTGGTTTAACTGGAACCAGTTCCACCTGTCTCTACCTTTCCTGGGAAAAGCCGAGGGCTGGCTAGAGGTGGAAAACTGTCTTCCCGAACTCCTGGCAATGACCCAGTCGAGATCATGGCACAGCAAGAAGCCTCTATTCCACAGCTGCCCATGCATGCATTCTCTGCCTTTTCTGACCCATGCCTCCTGGGTCCTAACGCACTCAGAGAAGACTTTCTTGAGGCCCTGTCCTCTAGGATCTTTCTTACCCCTGAGTCTAAGAATCTTTTGGCTAGGAGCCTAAGTCAAGGGGGGTGGCAATCCAAAGACCCTTGCCCATGGTGTCCTCAGGCTTATTCTTACACAAATGGGTATCAATATACTTATACGTGACCTGTCCCTCATAACCTGTACCCTCGGCACTATCTGGGACATCAAAAGACATGTCAGTGGCTGATAGAAGACCTAGGACATTTTTCCTTTTGTTGCCCTAATCTTACTCCAGATTGTAGAGGCTGCCTTAATTACCACCTTTCCTGTCTGGGATCAGCAATTAGAACTGTAGAACTTCTCCACTCGAAGCTGTCAGACGTATGGGCCGAAACAATATAATAGACAATAGATCCCCCGATTCAAGTCCAAAGGTCAGTGAATATTTGTATGAGGGCAAATAGGGGACAGAAAATTTGGGTACAAAAAGCACTGGTCCTCCAATTTGCTGCTGCCTACCCTAAAGCTGTTGTGCTTCAGGGCCATTTTCAAGGACTTTATCTTGCTGGGACAGTTCCAAGCCCAGAAATATGCTAACTGGTGCCTGGTCTCTGTGCTCAAAATACATCCCGAACCTAAGACCCACTCGCAGAATCAAAGGCAATTGTGGGCATGCTGGTAAGGAGCCACTAAAATCCAGCAGCCCCGGCCCCCTTTTTTGTGGCTAAAAAAGGGCAGGAAACAAGTGTGGGCAAAACTGCTACGTCAGTAAGCGCAATTAAATCCAATAAGCAGTGTTCCATGGGTGACTGTGCCCCCTGGAAAGAAAAGGACACTAGAACCATAGGGGACGCCCTAGGGCTAGTGCTCACTAGCGGATGACTAGGGGTGCAGGCACTCCTACATTCTCCTTTCAGATGGGAGACATTCCCTCCAAAGCAAAGCCACGCCTGAGGTATATTCGGGATAACTGGGACCAATCTGATTCTCAAACACTGAAGAAGAAGTGACTTATATTTTTCTGCAGCACTGCCTGGCCGTAATATCCTCTTTCCAGAGGAGAGACATGGCCACCCGAAGGAAGTATAAACTATAATACCATCCTACAGCTAGATCTCTTTTGTAAACGAGAGGGCAAATGGAGTGAAGTGCCATGTGTACAGGTTTTTTTCTCACTAAGGGATAACCCACAATTATGTAAAAAATGGAATTTACATCCTACCAGGGCTCCTCGAAGCCTACCCCCATACTCAGGTCTCCCCAGAGCTCCCCCTTCCGCTAGTAAGAACTCTCCTTTGGCTCTAACGGCCCAAAAGGAACCAGACAAAAAGACAGTCAAGGAAACACAAGGCGCCAATGGCCCTCGATTGTGCTCCCTCCAAGCCGTGGGAGGAGGAGACTTTGGCCCGGCGTGAGTACATGTCCCCTTTTGCCTCTCAGACTTAAACAGATCAAACTGGACCTAGGAAAATTCTCAGATAATCCTGATTGATACATAGATGTCTTACAGGGATTAGGACAATTTTCTGATTTAGCATGGAGAGATAGTATGTTGTTGTTAGGTCGAACATTAACTCCCAGTGAAAAAGAGGCCACGTCAGCTGCATCCCGGGAGTTTGGGGATCTCTGGTACCTAAGCCAGGTAAATGATAAAATGGCATCAGAAGAAAGGGGACAATTCCCCACAGGCCAACAGGTGGTTTCCAGTGGATCCCCATTGGGACCTCAATTTGGAGCATGGAGACTGGAGTCACAGGCATTTACTGACTTGTATACTAGAGGGATTAAGACAGACCAGAAAAAAAGCCAATGAATTACTCAATGATGTCCACCATAATGCATGGAAAGGAAGAAAACCCCCCGGCATTTTTAGAGAGACTAAGGGAGGCATTAAGAAAGTATACCTCCTTGTCACCTGACTCTAATGAAGGCCAACTAAGTTTTAAAGGATAAGTTTATCACTCAGTCAGCTACAGACACTAGAAAAAAAAACTTCAAAAGTCTGCCCCGGGCCCCGAGCAAAATTTGGAAACTCTATTGAATTTGGCAACTTCAGTGTTTTATAACAGGGATCAGGAGGAGCAGGCTGAACTGGACAGATGAGACAAGAAAAAGGCCGCCGCCTTAGTCATGGCCCTCAGGCAGAAGAACGTCTGTGGCTCTGAAAGAAAGAAGGGCTGGGCAGGCAACCCACCTAACAGGGCTTGTTATTAGTGCGGCTTACCGGGACACTTCAAAAAGGACTGTCCAAACGAAAGTAAGCCGCCCCCTCATCCATGTCCCTTTTGCCAGGGGGATCACTGGAAGGCGCACTGCCCCCAAGGGTGAAGGTCCTCTAGGCCAGAGACCACTAACCAGATGGCTCAATAACAGGACTGAGAGTGCCTGGGGCAGGCGCCAGCTCATGCCATCACCCTCACAGAGCCCCAGGTAAGCTTAACTATTGAGGGCCAGGAAAATAACTTCCTCCTGGACACTGGTGCGGCCTTCTCAGTTTTACTCTTCTGTCCCGGACAACTATCCTCCAGATCTGTCACCATCAAAGGGGTCCTAGGACAGCCAGTCACTAGGCATTTCTCCCACCCCCTATTTGTGACTGAGGAACCTTATTTTTCTCACATGCCTTTCTTATTATGCCTGAGAGTCCTACTCCTTTACTAAGGAGGGACATATTAGCTAAAGCAGGGACATTAATATACTTGCATATAGGAGAAGGAATACCTGTTTGCTGCTCTCTACTCGAGGAGGGAGTTAATCCTGACGTCTGAGCAGAGGAAGGACAATAAGGACAAGCAAAAAAAAAAATGCTTGTCCAATTCAAGTTAAATTAAAGGATCCTACCTCATTTCCTTGTCAAAGGCAGTACCCCCTCAGACCAGAGCCCAACAAGGGTTACAAAAGATCGTCAAAGACCTAAAAGCACAGGGATTAGTAAAGCCATGCAATAGTCCATGCAACACCCCTATTCCAGGCATACAAAAACCCATCAGACAATGGAGGTTAGTGCAAGACCTCAGAATTATCAATGAGGCAGTTGTTCCTCTGTATCCAGTTGTACCTAATCCTTATATTCTACTCTCCCAGATACCAGAGGAAGCAGAATAGTTTACAATCCTAGATCTTAAGGATGCTTTCTTCTACATGCCTCTCCATGCTGACTCTCAATTTTTATTTGCCTTTAAAGATCCATCAAACCCAGTGTCTCAGTCTACCTGGACGTCCTACCATTCATTATCGGGGCTGAGATACTAGGAGGACCAGGAACCGGCATTGGAGGCACTACCACCTCAAGCCACTTCTATTACAAATTATCACAAGAGTTAAATGATGACATGGAATGAGTCGCAGATTCGCTGGTCACCTTACAAAGCCAGCTTAACTCTTTAGCAGCAGCAGCCCTTCAAAATCAGAGAGCCCTAGACTTATTAACAGCCAAAAGAGGTGGAATCTGTCTTTTTCTAGGAGAAGCGTGCTGCTATTTCATTAATCAATCCAGAATTGTCACCGAGAAGGTTAAGGAGCTGTGAGACAAGATACAATGCCAGGCACAAGAGCTCCAAGACACAGGACCTTGGAATATTGTCAACCAATGGATGCCCTGGCTTCTCCCCTTCTTGGGACCCTTGGTGGCTATTGTGATGTTGCTTATCTTTGGACCCTGCATTTTTAACCTCCTTGTAAAATTTGCCTCTTTCAGAACAGAATCCATGAAACTGCAAACGGTTCTACAAATGGAGCCCCAAATGACCACCACTAGCACCTACTATCAAGGATCCCTAGACCGACCCACCAATCTGTTCTCACTCCATGACACCAAAGACTCCCCTCCTGAGAAAACCTCAACTGCAGAGCCCCTTCTACCCCCTAGTTCAGCAGGAAGTAGCTAGAATGATCATCACCCAACTTCCCAATAGCACTTGGGCTTTCCTGTTGAAAGGGGGGACTGAGGGACTAAGTGGTTAAGTTGGCTGGACTTCCTGGGTCAATAGGGACTTCCCTAAGGGGACTTCCCCCTAAGCCAAAATGAGTCATAGCTGCAAGCTAAGAGATTAAAACTTCAACCGATCAAAGGGGACTCTCCCCTAAGCCAAAATGAGTCATAGCTGCAAGTTAAGGGATTGAAACTTCAACCAATCATATAGGGAGTTTAAGCTCTAGCTGCAGCCTGATGTTTTTAACCAATCAGGCCTGCCAACTCACAAGTGGAGAGAAAATAAGCTAATCCTATAGGACAGAAAAAGGAAAAGGGGAGGAGTCATAAGGGGATATAAGCATAAGACACCCAAGCCAGGAACAGAAACCCTTCCAGGTCCGCTTCCACCAGGTGGAAGCTTTACTTTAGCTTTCCCTTTACTTTCCCTTCCACTTTACTAAATCTTACCACCATAAAAAAAAAAAAAAAAAAAAGAATCCGGCCTGGTACAGTTACTCATACCAAGAAGGCAGATCGCTTGAGACCAGGAGTTCAAAACCAGGGTGGGCAACATGGCAAAACCCCATCTCTACAAAAAAATACAAAAAAAAATTATCCAGGAGTGGTGGTAGATGCCTATAGTCCCAGCTACTCAGGAGGCTGAGGTGGGAGGATCACTTGAGCCTAGGAGGTTGCAGCAAGCCAGGTTCATGCCACTGCACTCCAGCCTAGGCGACAGAGCCAGATCATGTCTAAAAAAAAAAAAAAAAAAAAAAGGAGGCTGTAATCCCAGCACTTTGGGAGGCCAAGGCAGGCAGATCACGAGGTCAGGAGATCAAGACCATCCTGGCTAACATGGTGCAACCCTGTCTCTGCTAAAAATACAAAAAGTTAGCTGGGCATGGTGGCAGGTACCTGTGGTCCCAGCTACTTGGGAGGCTGAGGCAGGAGAATGGCGTGAACCTGAGAGGTGGAGTTTGCAGTGAGCCGAGACTGCACCACTGCACTTCAGCCTGGGCGACAGAGCGAGACTCCATCTCAAAAAAAAAAAAAGAAAGGAAAAGAAAAAGAAAGGGCAGGGCGTGGTGGTTCATGCCTGTAATCCCAGCACTTTGGAAGGCCGAGGTGGACAGATCACTTGAGGTCAGGAGTTCAAGACCAGCCTGGTCAACATGGTGAAACCCCATCTCTACTAAAAATACAAAAAATTAGCTGGGCACGGTGGCATGCACCTGTAATCCCAGCTACTCAGGAGGCTGAGGCAGCAGAATCGCTTGAACCCCAGAGGCCGAGGTTGCAGTGAGCCAGGATTGCGCCACTCACTCCAGCCTAGGCAACAGAGCAAGACTGTGTCTCAAGAAAGAAAAGAAAAGAAAAAAAAAAAAATCCCAGCTTATTTTTCTTAAAAGGAAGCTGAATTGGCAGAGTTGTCCCACAGTGGACTAAAACAGCCAGGCCTTTATACCTCCACCTTGATCACTGGATGTAGGCTGTCCTAGTAAGGGTGCCTCACCTTAGTCACTTATGAAGCTGATGTAGTCCCTGAAGACACGGCTAGCTGAAGGCTTTCCCCTCGTAGCACTCCCAGTAGTTGGGAAAACAAGTCCTTCACTGAAGTAGGGTCTGGACACCATGCTTGCTATGTCTTCACAAAATATTATTGTATCTTTTTAAATCTCCTTGATGTTGCCCCCTCTACTTGGAATAGAAGAAATTCCCATACATAAATAAAATTAAGATCTTAGGATAAATTTTTAAAGAGAGAAAGATGATAGACATTCAACAAGAATTTATTGAACATCTACGTAGTATATAGTGTTAGAATGAGATACAAAGTTATAGAAAATACTGAGGCAGAGTCAAGGGCAGATGCATAAACATTTACATAAACATAGAATGAGGCTTTTTTTTTTAAGACAAGGTATCACTCCTCTATCACCCAGGCTGGGGTGCAGTAGCAAGATCATGGCTCATTGCAGCTTCAAACAAACTTGTGGGCTCAAAGGGTCTTCCCACTTCAGCCTCTAAAGTAGCTGGGACTACAGGCACGCATCACCACGCCTGACTAACTTTTTTTTTTTTAATTTAGAAGTAGAGACAAGTGAGGGGGTCTTGCTATGTTGCCCAGTCTGGTCTTGAACTCCTGGCTTCAAGCAATCCTCCTGCCTTGGCCTCCCAAAGTGCTCGAATTACAAGGGTGAGCCACTGTGCATGACCTAAAAATCCGGCTTTTTTGAAGCACTGAGGAATGATGAAAGGAAAATTTTTTTTAAAAGAAGTATTAATGGTAAAATACAGTAAGTACCTTCTGCCATCCCTCATTCCGTGTCATTCTCCTTTCTGAAACTGTTTGAATAAATATTACAAATAGTAACTCTGCTGAAGTAAGCTTTACATAGTGAGGATCTCAAAAAGGCTTTTTCCAGTCCAAACACTCCTAAGTTCCATTTTCCTAAATATGTAGCAATAATCTTATTTTATAGAGGCCATACCACCAATTACTGCCACTAAAGGCATATTGCTGTGAAATGAACCCGGGTTATGAAGTTAAGAGAATCCTGAGTTTAATATTCTGAGTTGGCCACCTACTGAGGCAAATCATGCACTTTGTGTGCTGTGAAATTGTAGTAATTATACGTATATCATATATGCAGTAAATAAAAATATTTAATGGCTAGATATAGGAGTTCAATAGAAATGTATTCCCTTCCTTCCTCTTCCATCAACAATATCCACTACGCAAGAAGCGCCAGCTTGGCTGGGCACGGTGGCTCGTGCCTATAATCCCAGCACTTTGGGAGGCCGAGACGGGCAGATCACGAGGTCAGGAGATCAAGACCATCCTGGCTAACATGGTGAAATCCCGTGTCTACTAAAAATACAAAAAAATCAGCCAGGCGTGGTGGCGGGTGCCTGTAGTCCCAGCTACTCAGGAGGCTAAGGCAGGAGAATGGCATGAAGCCAGGAGGCGGAGGTTGCAGTGAGCCGAGATCACACCACTGCACTCCAGCCTGGGCGACAAAGCAAGACTCCGTCTAAAAAAAAAAAAAAAAAAAAAAAAGATCCAGCCTATGATTAGAGTCTCCACAGACTGTAGTCTTCACAAATTGATCATTTATAAATTGTTGTTTTCACATGCCTGCTCCTGCCAGTCATTGAATGCTGGGAACACAAAATTAAATAAGACATGGTCTTGACTTCAAGGAACTCACAGGTTAGTGGGGCAGGGCTGAGGAAGTGAGGAATAGGGTTCAAGTGCCAGCCATTGTAACAGTAATTGGGAGAGAGCACTATTTGTGCTAGAGAGAGGTAAATTCAGGTAGGAGTTCAGAATAGAGATGTGAGAGAATACAGTGAAATGCCCAAGAAAGCAATTAATTCATCCCATCTCTTGAACATAGAAAAGCTGAGAGAAAACGAAGTTCAGTGATAACTCAAGGTCACACCTTTACTTACCAGTAGAGTCTAGCGGAAATCAAAGACTCCTAAACCCAGCCCAGTGCTCCTTTCCTGTTTCTGTACCCTTTTTTCCCAAACATAAGGGGTTGTGGAAGGGTTTTCCCGAGTCAGATAATTTGTGTCTAAGGCCTTCCATTTACAGGTAGTCAAAGTCTTTTCCTGAACCTGTCCTTCCCAATGACACCTTGCTTTCTTTTTTTTTTTTTTATTTGAAATGGAATCTCACTCTGTCGTCCAGGCTAGAGTGCAGTGGCACAATCTTGGCTCACTGTAACCTCTGCCTCCTGGGTTCAAGCGATTCTTCTGCCTCAGCCTCCCGAGTAGCTGGGACTACAGGCACGTACCACCATGCCCAGCTAATTTTTGTATGTTTAGTAGAGACGAGGTTTCACTATATTGGCCAGGCTGGTCTCTAACTCCTAACCTCATGATCCACCCCTCTCGGCCTCCCAAAGTGCTGGGATTACAGGTGTGAGCCACCGCACCCATCCTGACACCTTGCTTTCATTCCCACTATGAACACCAGCCAATATATACCCAAATGAAAAAAAATTTCCAACACGTGCACTCTTGAAGAAAGCACATGATCTTTATTTCTTTGTCCAAATAACTAAGTAGTGGTAGTGCTAAGAGGAGTGTCTAGGACTGCAGTGGTGACTGAGAACTCACATGCACTCTGCTTCACCACAAAAAGACAGTGGCAAACCATCTTTATTTTATTTTATTTTATTTTTTTGTTTGTTTTTGAGACGGAGTCTCGCTCTGTAGCCCAGGCTGGAGTGCAATGGCACTATCTCGGCTCACTGCAAGTTCCACCTCCTAGGCTCAAGCGATCCTCCTGCCTCAGACTCCCGAGTAGCTGGGACTACAGGTGCCCACCACCATGCCTGGCTGATTTTTTGTATTTTTAATAGAGACGGGGATTCACCGTGTTAGCCAGGATGGTCTCAATCTCCTACCTCATGATCTGCCTGCCTCAGCCTCCCAAATTGCTGGGATTACAGGCGTGAGCCACCTTGCCCAGCCCTTCCTTTATTTTAAAAACACAGTCGTTAAATGCAACAGTACTGAATTGTCTAGTTTAATGTTATATATTTCATACACTATTAACACCAGTATGGGAAGCATTTATAAAAATTATGTGCCATTAATTATTTTATTTCACTTAAAGCTTTTAGGATTCTGTTTGAAAATATATGTAAAATAATAAAGACCAAATGTATGTTAATTCAAATATTTAATTAAAGAATAAAATAAGAATAATGAGCTAATTGAAATTGTTGTGAAAATGGTGTGGTGACTTTTGATTCAAACATTTAAATCTGCTGAGGTTAGTTTTCGTACAACTATTCTCAGGATTACATTTATAGACCCTCATCTAGTTAAATTTAGTATTCTGGCTTTAACAGTGATTCAGGCCAGACACAGTGGCTCACTTCTATAATCCCTGCACTTTGGGAGGCTGCGGCAGGAGAATCACTTGAGGCCAGGAGTTCGAGACATGTCTGGCCAATATAGACTTCATCTCTACAAAAAGTTGGGTTGGTTTTGTTTTTAGAGACAGGATTTCACTCTGTCTGCCCAGGCTGGAGTGCAGTGGTACTGCAACCTCCGCCTCCTGGGCTCAAGCCATCCTCCCACCTCAGCCCCGCCAAGTAGCTGGGACCACAGGCACGAGCCACCATTCCTGGCTAATTTTTGGATTTTTTGTAGAAACGGGGTTTCACCATGTTGCCCAGGATGATCTCAAACTCCTGAGGCCAAGCGATCCACCCACTTTGGCCTCCCAAAGTGCTGGAATTACAGACTTGAGCCACCACAGCTGGCTTCTACAGAAAGTTTAAAAACAAAAGTGATTCACACAAAAAACAAACTAGATTTTTTTTTTTTTTTTTGAGATGAAGTTTTACTCTTGTTGCCCAGGCTGGGGTGCAATTGAGTGATCTCGGCTCACCATAACCTCCGCCTCCCAGGTTCAAGCAATTCTCCTGCCTCAGCCTCACCCTCCTGAGTAGCTGGGATTACAGGCATGTGCCACCACGCCCAGCTAATTTTGTATTTTTAGTAGAGATGAGGTTTCTCCATGTTGGTCAGGCTGGTCTCAAACTCCCGACCTCAGGTGATCCACCCGACTCCACCTCCCAAAGTGCTGGGATTACAGGCGTGAGACACTGCGCCCAGCCCAAACTAGATACTTTTATGACTGTAAAGGAATACATGTTCACTGCAAGAAATGAAATATTTAAAAGTACAAAAGTAAAAACTATTAAACATAACTCCATGACCAAATAAAAACAGGGTCTCGCTATGTTGCCCAGGCAGGTCTCCAACTCTTGAGCTCAAGCTATCCTCCTGCCTCTGCCTCCCTAAGAGCTGGGATTACAAGTGTGAGCCACCACTCCTGGCCAATAAAAACCATTTTAATAGTGTAATATATATATTAGTTTTATATATACATATACATACACATAAAAACATATATATATTTAAATCATCATTATACTCTACATATAATTATTTCTAATTGTATTTTATTATACTTTAAAATTCTGTGGAGGAATAGCAGAGATTAGTGTTACTATCAAAAACTTGAGATTCTAAGGTAGTGATTCCTATTACATTACCATTTAACTTGCTTATAAGACATGTCAGAAGGCAGAGGTGTCATGGAAACTGACTATAGATTATCATAAAATAAATTAAGTGGTGAGTTCAGTTGCAGCTACTGATTCAGATTTGGTTTCTTTAGTGGAGTGAACCAGTACAGCCTGTGGCATCTACTATGCAGTGTTATATGTTTATTTCTGTATAACAATGTATAAGGATCACAGGAACAGTTTGCCTTCACCCAGTAGAGTCAGCAATATACTTTCATGGTCTTTCCTTAGGTGTCAATGTCAATTTTCTTATTCTCTACCATAATCTAACCCAAGTGTAAGAAAATCGCAACCCATAGACAAAATTCATCCTGACACATTTTTGTATGGTCCATAAGCTAAGAATCGTCCTCATATTTTTAAATGGTTGACAAAAATTAAATGATGAATTTATGTAAAGATAAATAAGCATTATATGAAATTCAAATATGAGTAGTGTAATAAAAGATATTTTAAAATAAATAAATAGTAAAATAAAATTCAAATTTCACATAAACAAAGTGTTGGTAGAACACAGTCATACTCATTTGCTCACATATGGCTGTTTTCACACTACGGGGTTGAATAGTTGTAACGTACACTACACAGCTCACAGAGCCTAAAATGTCCCGTACATGGTCCTTTACAGAAAACATCAACCTCTGATCTAATTCACAGAGACACTGATTGTCTTGAAATGCCACAGAAAATCACGCCAACCCATCTCACAGATCACATGATGCTGAGTAGAACTGATGAGCAGAAAATAGCAAGTATCCTATTTGTCAAAGTGATACACATACGTGATCCAGGATGGCAGATACTCTGTTACCTCAATGACATCTCTAGGGGTTCAGTAGTCTGGGTCATGTTGAGATAGCTCCTCTAAAATAAAGAAGTTGCTGAACACTGCACTTCATGTAAGGAAAACAGACACACACATGATTTGGGTCTATCTTGATTTGACAGCAAACAAATAGATATTTGAGCATACTGCCAGTGTGAATCCACGAGTAAAACAAAGTTCTACAGCAGGTCCTGGATGAAACTTAAAATCTGTTCTGCCACCTGGACCTATGACCTAGCAGATTCAGTAACAGTTAGCTTTTGCAACAGATGAAATGCTATACAGAACCACAAGAAGTGTGGCAATAGAAGAATCACAATGTTGCCACTTAAAGTTTTGAAGTAAGGCTTGCTTTTTTCAACAGAAAACGTCTTCTTTGGAGAAATGTGTCTTGGAGTTCTACTGAGTTTTGGCAAAGACCAGCACTTTGGGAGGCCGAGACGGGCGGATCACCAGGTCAGAAGATCGAGACTATCCTGGCAAACACAGTGAAACCCCGTCTCTACTAAAAAATACAAAAAACTAGCCGGGCGAGGTGGCGGGCGCCTGTAGTCCCAGCTACTTGGGAGGCTGAGGCAGGAGAATGGCATAAACCCGGGAGGCGGAGCTTGCAATGAGCTGAGATACAGCCACTGCACTCCAGCCTGGGCGACAGAGCGAGACTCCGTCTCAAAAAAAAAAAAAAAAAATTAAATGCCTGATCATCGTACCTCAAATGATCATGAGAACTAAGCTACCCATCACGAATTGTGTGTCAGACACACACAGCAGCTAGTGCATTACAAAGTGGAAATAGTATGTATCAGTCTCAAAAGGTACTGAGGCCACAAGCTGATTGTTTAAACAGGGAGGACAGATTTCCAGAACACCTATTCCGGCTTCATTACTTCCCCTTAATACACATGCATGGCCTCACTGAAAATTCCTTACAGCCACTTAACTAAGAATGGGTTTATAGATGTTTTGAGAGGTGACAATGTGCTAGCTACCCCTCACTCTCAGCGCCTCCTCCGTCTCGGGTCCATTCTGGCGGTCCTTGAGGAACCCTTCAGCCCACCACTGCACTGTGGGAGCCCCTCTCTGGACTGGCCCAGGCCTGAGCCGGTTCCCCTGACTTGCAAGGAGGAGTGGAGGGAGAGGCGTGGGCGGGAACCTGGGCTGCGCACAGCGCTCACAGTCCAGCGCCAGTGGGTGCAGGCGTGGGCTCTGGGGGCCCTGCACTTGCAGCCGCTGGCAGGCCCAGGGCACTGAGCGGCTTAGCACTGGGGCCAGCAGCTGCTGTGGGTGTGCCGGGTTCCCCAACGGTGCCAGCCCACTCGCTGCTAGGCCTCAGCTACCTCCCCACTGGGCAGGGCTCCGGACCTGTAGCCTGCCATGCCTGAACCTCCCCCATGCCCTGTGGTGGGCTCCCACTTGCTCCAGCCGGCCTGAGCCTCTCCTAGGAGTGCCACTCCCTGCTCCACCACGCCGGGCCCCAGCAACCACCCAGGGACTGAGGAGTGCCAGTGGACTGTGGGGGACTGGCACCTCTACCCACAGCCTCTATCACAGTATCCACTAGGTGAAGCCAGAGGGGCTCCTGAGTCTGGTGGGGACTTGGAGAACTTTTATGTCTAGCTAAGGGATCATAAATGTACCAATCAACACTCTGTGTCTAGCTCAGGGATGGTAAATGGACCAATCAGCACTCTGTCAAAATGGACCAATCAGCTCTCTGTAAAGTGGACCAATCAGCTCTTTGTAAAATGGACCAATCAGCTCTCTGTAAAATGGAGCAATCAGCAGGATGTAGGTGGGGTCAGATAAGGGAATAAAAGCAGGCTGCCTGAGCCAACACACTCAACATGCTCTAGTGTTTTTTGTTGTTGTTGTGGAAGTGTTCTTTTGCTCTGTGCAATAACGTTTGTTGTTGCTCACTGGGTCCCGGATGCCTTTAAGAGCTGTAGTGCTGTTTGTGAAGGTGAATGTGTGCAGCTTCATTTCTGAAGCCAGCGAAACCGGGAACCTAGCAGGAAAAGGGAAGAACTCCAGGGCCTTTAAAAGCTGTAATACCATGAAGGTCTGCAGCATCACTCGTGACAGCGAGACAATGAACCCTCCAGAAGGAAGCAGCTCCAGACACATCTGAAGGAACAAACTCCAGACACACCATCTTTAAGAACTGTAACACTCACCGCAAGGGTCAGCGGCTTTATTCTTGAAGTCAGTGAGACCAAGAACCCACTAATTCTGGATACAGTTTTACTCTAAATGCTTACATAAACTAAAAAATTCATTGCCATAGTACTGCAGTATAATACAGTGTCTCTAAATAGCTAAGGGCAATTCTGCTAATGGAGAAAACTTAGAGCAGTACAACCAGTCATACACCTTGTGTGCAAAGAGAGATGACTACCGCATATATGTTCATATACACATACACAATCCTGTCATCTGCAGACAATTGATACCCTCCTCTCCAACTTGGATGTTATTTCTCTTGCCTAATTGCTGTGGCTGCAATTTCCAATATTATGCTGCAGAAGAGTGATGAGTGGGCGTCCTTGTCTTGCTCAAGCTCTAAGAGGAAATGCTTTCAATTTTTACTTGTTCAGAATGGTAACTGCATTTGTCATATATGGAGTTTATTGTCTTGAGGTGTATTGCCTGCATACCTAATTTGTTGGGTTTTTTTAAATCTTGAAGGGATGTTAAATTTTATCAAATACAGAAAAGATATTGAGATGCAGGAAGATATTGAGATGATCATACTGTTTTTGTCCTTCATTCTGTTGATGTGATGTATCACATTTACTGGTTTATGTATGTTGCCCCATCCTTGAATCCCAGAGGAATCTCACCTGCTCATGGTGTGTAAACCGTTTGATATACTGTTGAATTTGGCTTGCTAGTATTTTGTTGAGGATTTTTATAGCTATGTTCATCATGTTCATCAGGGATATTGGTCTACAGTTTTCTTCTTTGGTTGTATCCTTGTCTGGTTTTGGTATTAGGGCAGTGCCAGCCTCATGAGTTAGGATGAATTTCCACCCCATTTTTTTCTTAGTAATTTGAAGAAAGTGGTGTTCTTTAAAAATTGTGTAGGATTCAGCTGTAAAGCCACTTGGTCATGGGCTTTTCTTTGTTGGAAGGTTTTATTACTGAATCAGTTTGTTTTTTTTGAGACAGAGTCTGGCTCTGTCGTCCGGGCTGGAGTGCAGTGGCGCAATCTCGGCTCACTGCAACTTGTTCGTTCCGGGTTCCCGCCATTCTCCTGCCTCAGCCTCCCAAGTAGCTGGGACTACAGGCGCCTGCCACCACGCCCGGCTAATTTTTGTGTTTTTAGCAGCGATGGGGTTTCACCGTGTTAGCCAGGATGGTCTCGATCTCCTGACCTCATGATCCACCCGCCTCAGCCTCCGAAAGTGCTGGGATTACAGGTGTGAGCCACCACGCCCAGCCTACTGTTTAAATTTTTTAACTCATTTTTGGTTTATTCAGGTTTTCTAGTTCTTTATGGTTCAATCTTTGTAGGTTTTATGTGTCCAGGAATGTATTCACTTCCTCTAGATTTTCAAATTTGTTGATGTATAGTTCACAGTAGTCTCTAATGATCCTTTGTATTTCTGCGATACCAGTTGTAATGTCTCCTTTTTTATTTGTGATTTTATTTATTGGGTCTTCTCTCATTTTTTCTTAGTCTAATTAAAAGTTTGTCTAATTTTTAAATCTTTTCATATAACCAATTTTTTGATTTATTGATTCTTTGCATTTTTTAGTCCCAACTATGATTATTTTTGCTCTAATTTTTATAATTTCTTTCCTTCTACTAATTTTGACTTAGGCTTCATCTTGCTTTTCTAGTCTCCCAAGCTACATCATTAGATTGTTTATTTAAAAGATTTCTAGTTTTTTGACATAGCTCTTTATTGCCATCAACTTCCTTCTTATTCCTGTTTTTTATGTCTCCCATAGGTTTTGGTATTTTGTGTTTCTCTTTTCATTTGATTCAAAAAGTTTTTAATTTCTTAATTTCTTTGTTGTCCCATTGGTTATTCAGAAGCATGTTGTTTAATTTCCATGTATTTATGGTTTCCAATGTTCCTCTAGTGATGGATTTTTAGTTTTATTTCATTTTGGGCAACGTGGATACTTGATATGATTTCAATTTTTAAAAATTTGTGGAGATTTGCTTTGTAGCAAATGATGAGAAAATTTGCTTTTCTCAAATGATGAGAAAAATGAGTTATTCTGCAACTATTAAATAAAATGTACTGTAAATGTCTGTTAGGTCCATTTGGTCTATGGTGCAGTTTAAATCCAGTGTGTGTTGATTATTTGTCTAGATAATCTGCCCAATGCTGACAGTGGGGCATTTAAGTCCCCAACTATTACTGTATTGATATATATCTCTCCCCCAGATCTAATGATATTTGCTTTATATATGTGAGTACTCCAGTATTGAGTACATATATATTCAGAATTGTTATATCCTCTCACTGAATTGAACCCTTGATTATTATATAATTCTCTGTTTCTTTTTATAGCTTTTGACTTGAAGTCTGTTTAAGTCTGATACAAGTATAGCTACTCTTGTTTATTTTTTATTTCTATTTGCATGGAATATCTTTTTTCATCCCTTCACTTTCAGTTTATGTGTGTCTTTGTAGGTGAAGTGAGTTTCTTGTAGACAGTGTATAGTTGAGTCTTGATTTTTTTTATCTATTCAGCCAACCTATATCTTTCTAATTGGGGAACTTAATAGTTTACATAAAGATTGTTATTGATAAGTAAGAAAAAAACTCCTGACATTTTATGGTGGTTTTATATTTCTTTTGTTCCTTTCTTCCTCTCTTGTTTATCTTTGTGATTTGGTGGTTTTCTGTAATGATGAGGTTTGATTCCTTTCTCTTTCTCATTTGGATAACTGTTCTACTTGTGAGTTTTATACTTTCATGTGATTTCATGATGGCAGTAATCATCCCTTTCCTCCAAACGTAGGACTTTCTTAAGCATTTCTTATAAGGTCAGTCTAGTGATAATGAATTCCTTCCGCTTTTGCTTGCTGGTGATGTAGTTTGAATGTGTGTCCCTGCCCAAATCTCATGTTGACTTGTAATCCCCAGCATTAGAGTTGGGGCCTGGTGAAAGGTGACTGGATCATGGATCATAAACGCAAATTTATCATGGATAGTTTATCACCATCCCCTTGGTGCTGTCCTCAGTAGTGAGTTCTCATGAGATCTGGCCACTTAAAATTATATGGTACTTCCCCAACTTCTCTCGCTCCTGCTTTCACCTTGTGATGTCCATGCTCCCCCTTTGCTTTCCACCATGATTGGAAGCTTCCTGGGGCCTCCCCAGAAGCAAAATGCCACTATGCTTCCTGTGCAGCCTGTAGAACCATTTGCCCATAAAACCTCTTTCCTTATAAATTACCCAATCTCACGTACTACTTTATAGCACTGCAAGAATGGCCAAATACACCTGGGGAAGTCTTTATTTCTCCTTCATTCTGAAGGATAGCTTTGGTTGGTATAGTATTATTGACTGGCAGTTTTGTTCTTTCACCACTTTGAATATGTCATCCTATTCTCTCCTGACTTGTAAGTTTTCTGCTGAGAAATCTGCTGTTTCTGTAATGAGAATTTCCTTGTGTGCAATAACACTTTTGTCTTGCTGTTTTTAGAATTATTTCTTTGTCTTTGACAGTTCTACTATAACGTGACTTGAAAGGGACCTTTTTGGGTTGAATCTGTTTGGGAACCTTTGAGCTTCCTGGATTTGGATGTCTATATATCTCCCAAGACTTGGGGAGTTTTCAGCTGTTATTTCATTAAATGGGTTTTTCTATATATTTTCCCATTTCTCCTTAAACATCCATAGTGTAAATATTTGTTCACTTAATCATGCTTCACAAGTCCTCTAGGCTGCTTTCTTCATTCTTTGTTTTAAAGACAGAGTCTCACTCTGTTACCCAGTCTAGAGTGCAGTGTATGATTATAGCTTACTGCAGCCTCAAACTCCTGGGCACAATGATCCTTACACCTCAGCCTCCCAAGTAGCTAGGACTGCAGATGCATGCAACCACACCTGTCTAATTTTTTTCCCCCAGAGGTGGGATCTGACTTTGTTGCCCATGCTGGTCTCAAACTCCTAGGCTTAAGAAATTCTCCCATATCAGCCTCTCAGGTGACTAAAATTACAGGCATGAGCCACTGTGCCTAGCTTTTTGTTTTTAACTTCTTATTTCTGGTGGTCTGACTGGGTTATTTCAAGTCTTTCTGAATTCTTTCAAAAGAATTTCCAAAATTATTTATCTTGCTTGATCTAGTCTATTGTTGAAGCTCTCAACCATATTTTTTATTTTATTCGTTAAATTCTTCAGCTCCAAATTTTCTGTTTGGTTTCTTTTTTTGATATCTATTCCTTTGTTGAATTTCCCATTCAAATCATGACTTGCTCTCCTAATTTTGTTAAATTGTCTATCTGTATTATCTTGTATCTCACTGAGTTTCCTTGAGATCATTATTTTGAATTTCTTTTCAAGCATTTCTCTCATTTCCTTTTCTTCAAGTCTGTTACTAGAGAGAATCATTGTGTTCCTTTGGAGGTGTCATGTTTCCTTGCTTTTTCTTGTTTCTTGTGTCCCTACATTGATATCTGTGCATGTAGTAGATAGTCACCTCTTCCCATTTTGTGGTGTAGCTTTCGTAGGGAAAGACTTCTTTCCTGTAGATGTGTCCTATAGTGTCAGTTGGGATGGTGCTTTGGCTTTGGTTTGGGGAGGGTGCAGTACTACGGTCTCCATGAGATTTCTTTGGCTATAGTCAACAACAGCAATGTCTGTGAGTGTCTCAGTGGCCCAGACTGCGTTTGTGGAGGCAGTGGTGTGGCCTTGCTTGGGATGGAGACCACTGGGCAGGCCAGTTTTCAGGCCCTTGTAATGAGTAACATGTACCAGGTGCAGTCTCCACTAGTCAAGGGAGAAGAGTCGTTGGTGACAGTGGGTGCTAAGCAGGCCAGTCTTCAGGACCTTGGGGGACATACATGGTAGATCTTCTAGTCAAGGGGGTGAGGCTGCCAGCAGTGGCAGACACCAGATGGCCAGCTTTCAGGCCCTGGGAAACATATACATCTGCTCCCCCAAGTCTTGGGGGTGGCCTCCCACTGTGGTGTACTCCCTGTTCCTTGGAGTATAGGGCACTGCCTGGACTCAGGTGCCAGTGTCATGGTTATACTGCTGCATCCACTGAGGTTGTCGAATGTTGTAGCACTGGAGCCTTTTGTGTAGGCATGTGGGATAATGACAGGACCCCAGGGATGTAAAAGCTATTGTGCCCCAGGGCAGTATGCAGTGAATCTGTTCTCAAAATGGCACCATGCCATAGCAACTTGGATTTTGGGGACTGAGGGACACCCAATGGGATTTCCTTCTCTGGGGCAATTCACCTATGTGGACTCAAGGTACTTCCCTATACTAGGCTCAGGGCCTGTGAGGTCTGCGGGGCTCTCCTATAGCTAAGATTTCAAGTGTCCATGGTGATAATGATAAGTGCTGGAGATCTCTGGCTTACTTTCTCCCTGAAATAGGTGGTCCCTTTTGGCTCCAAGCAGATCCTGGACAGATGCTTTGCTTCCCTCTCCGTGCTGCCTTCCCACGTTTTCCCCACACTGCTCCTTACTGATGAACTCATTTCACAGGAAAAAAAAAAAACAACAACACACTCATCTTCATGGAATAGATGGTCCAGCCACATACCAAATCACACAGAAATACTTAGACTGATCCATTCAGATAACATTAGGAGATTTTCCCTGATGCAAATTATTAAATTCCTGGAATTAATTTAATCTATGAACATTTTTTCATGCTTTTATTTTGCATTTTACTCCTTGGGCTCTGACTCTGGTTATTAGCCTAATGCAAAGAGAAAAGACATATGAGGGAAATTATTCACTTTTTCCCACAGCACTATCTGAATAGAAAACACAGCAACAGCAACTTAAAGCAAAGTTGAAATAGTTCCTTCATACACAGGAGTGGAGCAGCATTCTGGAGCAAGGGAAGCTCATTTTGTGAATGTTAGAGGGAATGTTTAAGGGCCTTGGAGGTAGGAGACATCTGGGTGTTCCATATCATCCAAATTATCCCTGATATCATCATTCCAAAGGTTAAGGCTCCACTGTTTCCCAAACAAAAATCCCCAAATTTCAGTATGTATCTTTTAGCTAAAACTTACTATTTGATTTTTTTTTTTTTTTTTTTTTTTTTTTTGAGACAGAGTCTTGCTCTGTCATCCAGGCTAAAGTGCAGTGGTACGATCTCAGCTCTCTGCAATCTCTGCCTTCCAGGCTTAAGCAATTCTCGTGCCTCCGCCTCCCAAGCAGCTGGGACTACAGGCACACCCCACCATGCCCAGCCAATTTTTGTATTTTTTTTTCAGTAGAGACAGGGTTTTGCCATGTTGGCCAGGCGGTCTCAAACTCCTGACCTCAAGTGATCCTCCCTCCTAGGCCTTCCAAAGTGCTGGGATTACAGGCATGAGCCACTGCACCCGGCCTAATTGTTATTTGATTTTTATCTTCCTCTTAAAATGTTACTCAATGGTCTCGTAAGTAGCCGTCTTCTCTATACACCTGAAATTTTCATAGCCTGTTTGTTGTTCTATTTCAAGGTTTTCACTCCCTAATTTAATTTGAATTTGATGATACCAGTCTATTATTTGAAAACCACTTGACTGATGTGTAAGCTTACTATGGCTACCATAGCAAAGTACCACAGATTGAGTGACTTAAAAAAACAAATTTATTTTCTCACAATTCTTTTGTTTTTGTTTCGACATAGTTTTGCTCTTGTTGCCCAGGCTGCAGTGCAATGGCATGATCTCGATTCACTGCAACCTCCACCTCCCGGGTTCAAGCGATTCTCCTGCCTCAGCCTCCTGAGTAGTTGGGATTACAGGCACGTGCCACCGTGCCCGGCTACTTTTGTATTTTTAGTAGAGACCCGGTTTCACCATGTTACTCAGGCTGGTCTCAAACTCCTGACCTCAGGTGATCCCCCCGCCTCAGCCTCCCCAAGTGCTGGGATTACAGGCGTGAGCCACTGCGCCCCGCATATTTTCTCACAATTCTAAAAGCTAGATGTCTGAGATCAAGGTGCTGGCAGAGCTGTTTCTTCTGAGACCTCTCTCCTTTACTTGGCCATCTTTTCCCTGTATATTCACATTGTCTTCCCTCTGTACACATCTGTGTCCAGAGTTTCTCTTCTTTTTTTTTTTTTTTTTTGAGACGGAGTCTCGCTCTGTTGCCTAGCCTGGAGTGCAGTGGCCAGATCTCAGTTCACTGCAAGCTCCACCTCCTGGGTTTATGCCATTCTCCTGCCTCAGCCTCCCGAGTAGCTGAGACTACAGGCGCCCGCCACCTCGCCCGGCTAGTGTTTTGTATTTTTTTTAGTAGAGACAGGGTTTCACCAGGTTAGTCAGGATGGTCTCGATCTCCTGACCTCGTGATCCGCCCATCTCGGCCTCCCAAAGTGCTGGGATTACAGGCTTGAGCCACCGCGCCCGGCCCAGAATGTCTCTTCTTTTAAGGGTATCAGTCATATTGGATTAGGACCCACCCTAATGACCTCATTTTAATTTGATTACCCTTTTAAGAACCCTGCCTCCAAATGCAGTCACATTCTTAAGTATGGGGACTATCAGGCCTCTGAGCCCAAGCTAAGCCATCCTAACCGCTGTGACCTGCACATATACATCCAGATGGCCTGGAGCAACTGAAGAACCACAAAAGAAGTGAAACAGCCAGTGCCTGCCTTAACTGATGACATTCCACCATTGTGATTTGTTCCTGCCCCACCCCAACTGATCAATCGACTTTGTGACATTCCTCCCCTGGACAATGAGTCTCATGAGCTCCCCACCAAGCACATTGTGACCCCCTCCCCGATAACAATAAATAACCGCCTTCAACTGTAATTTTCCACTGCCTAACCAAGTCCTGTAAGACTGCCCCTCTCCTGTCTTCCTTTGCTGACTCCTTTTTTGAAACTTAGTCTGCCTGCACCCAGGTGATTAAAAACTTTATTGCTCACACAAAGCCTGTTTGGTGGTCTCTTCACATGGACGCGTGTGACATTTGGTGCTGAAGACCCAGACCAGGGGGACTCCTTCAGGAGACCGGCCCCCTGTCCTTGCCCTCACTCCGTGAGGAGATCCATCTAGGACGTCAGGTCCTCAGAACAGCCCAAGGAATGTCTCACCAATTTCAAATCAGGTAAGCGGTCTCTTCACTCTCTTCTCCCGCCTCTCTTGTTATCCTTCAATGTCCCTATTCTTCCAATTCCAGTTCTTTTTCTTCTTTAGTAGAGACAAAGGAGACATATTTTATCTGTGAACTCAAAAACTCCAACATTGGTCACAGATTTGGGAAGATAGTCTTCCCTTGGTGTCTGATCATAGCGGGGATGCCTGCCTTGATCATTCACCCACATTCCCTTGGTGGCAGGTCAATTGCGGGGACCCCTGCTTTGGCTGCTTACCCACATTACAGCCCAGGACTCAGTCAGGGATGCCTACTCTAAGACTGGTAGCTGCCCACCTCCATTTCTCTGTGTCTCTACCTTCCTCTTTAAACTTACCTTCTTCTCCACTATGGGCAATCTTCTGCCATCCATTCCTCCCTCTTCCCCCTTAGCCTGTGTTCTTGAAAACCTAAAACCCCTTCGACTAACATCTGACCTAAAACCTAAACATTTTATTTTCTTCTGTAATACCGCTTGACCCCAATACAAACTCGACAATAGTTCCAAGTGGCCAGAGGATCGCACTTTCGATTTGTCCGTCCTACAAGATCTAGATAATTTTTGTCATAAAATGGGCAAATGGTCTGAGGTGCCTGACGTCCAGGCATTCTTTACACATCGGTCCCTCCCTAGTCTCTGCTCCCAATGCAACTCGTCCCAAATCTTTCTTCTTTCTCTCCTGTCTTTTCCTTCAGTCTCCACCCCAAGCTCTGAGTCCTTTGAATTCTCCTTTTTTATGGACCCATCTGACCTCTCCCCTCCTCCCCAGGCTGCTCCTCACCAGGCTGAGCCAGGTCGCAATTCTCCCTCAGCCTCTGCTCTCCCACCCTATAATCCTTCTATCACCTCCCCTCCTCATACTGGTTTACAGTTTCATTCTGTGAGGAGCCCTCCCCCGCCTGCCTAACAATTTCCTCTTAGGTGGCTGGAGCCGAAGGCATAATCAAGGTTAATGCTCCTTTTTCTTTATTCGACCTCTCCCAAATCAGTTAGCATTTAGGCACTTTTTCATCAAATATAAAAACCCAGCCCAGTTTATGGCCCATTTGGCAACAACCCTTAGATGCTTTTCCACCCTAGACCCAGAGGGCCCAGAAGGCTGTCTTATTCTCAAATCTTATTCTCAAATGTCTTATTCTCAAAATGTATTTTATCACCCAGTCAGCTCCCAACATTACAAAAAGCTCCAAAAATTAGATTCCGGCCCTCAAACCCCACAACAGGACTTAATTAACCTTGTTTTCAAGGTGTACAATAATAGAGAAGAGGCAGCCAAGTGGCAACTTATTTCTGAGTTGCAATTACTTGCCTCCGCTGTGAGAGAAACCCCAGACACATCTCCAGCACACAAGAACTTCAAAACGCCGAAACTGCACTGGCCAGGCATTCCTCCAGGACCTCCTCCCCCAGGATGTTGCTTCAAGTGCCAGAAATCTGGCCACTGGACCAAGGAATGCCCACAGCCCAGGATTCCTCCTAAGCCATGTCCCATCTGCACAGGACCCCACTGGAAATTGGACTGTCCAACTTGCCTGGCAGCCACTCCCAGAGCCCCTGGAACTCTGGCCCAAGGCTGTCTGTCTGATTCCTTCCCAGATCTTCTTGGCATGGCGGCTGAAGACTGACAGTGCCCAATCACCTCGGAAGCCTCCTGGACCATCACAGATGCTTCAGGGAACTCTTACAGTGGAAGGTAAGTCCGTCCCTTCTTAATTGATACAGAGGCTACTCACTCCACATTACCTTCTTTTCAAGGGCCTGTTTCCCTTGCCTCTGTAACTGTTGTGGGTATTGATGGCCAGGCTTCTAAACCTCTTAAAACTCCCCAACTCTGGTGCCAACTTGGACATTATTTTATGCACTCTTTTTTAGTTATCCCCACCTGCTCAGCTCCCTTATTAGGTCAACACATTTTAACTAAATTATCTGCTTCCCTGACTATTCCTGGGCTACAGCCACACCTTATTGCCACCCTTTTCCCCAGTTCAAAGCCTCCTTCACATCCTCCTCTCATGTCTCCCTACCTTAATCCACAGTACGGGATACCTCTACTCCCTCCTTGGTGACTGATCAGGCACCACTTACCATCCCATTAAAACCTAATCACTCTTACCCCACTCAACGCCAATATCCCATCCCACAGTAGGCTTTAAAAGGGTTAAAGCCTGTTATCACCTGCCTGTTACAACATAGCCTCTTAAAGCCTACAAATTCTCCTTACAACTCCCCTATCCTACCCATCCAGAAACCAGACAAATCTGACAGGTTGGTTCACAATCTTCGCCTTATTAACCAAATTGTCTTATTAACCAAATTAACCAAATTGTTAAATTGTCGCCTTCTTAACCAAATTAACCAAATTGTTTGTGGTGCCAAACCCATAAACTCTCCTACCCTCAATACCTCCCTCCACAACTCATTATTCCATTCTTGACCTCAAAGATGCTTTCTTCACTATTCCTTTGCACCCCTCATCCTAACCTCTTTTTGTTTTCACATGGACTGACCCTGACATCCACCAATCTCAGCAACTCATTTGGACTGTACTGCTGCAAGGCTTCAGCGACAGCCCCCATTACTTCAGTCAAGCTCTTTCTCATAATTTACTTTCTTTCCGTCCATGTGTTTCTCACCTTAGTCAATATATGGACTTACCTTCTTGTTCAGCCCCAACCTCGTGCCAGACACCAGCCCTCTAGGCGACTATCTTCCAGTCCTCCAGCAGGCTAGTCAGGAAATTCACCAGGCTACTAATCTTCTCTTGCCTACTCTAGATTCCCAGCCATATGAAGACACCCTAGCTGGACGATCAGTTCTTGTTAAGAATCTGACCCCTCAAACTCTACAACCTCAATGGACCAGACCCTACTTAGTCATCTATAGTACCCCAACTGCCGTCCACCTGCAGGACCCTCCCCCTTGGGTTCACCATTCCAGAATAAAGCTGTGTCCCTCGGACAGCCAGCCTGATCTCTCCTCTTCCTCCTGGAAGTCACAAGTACTCTCCTCTACTTCCCTTAAACTCACTCACATTTCTGAAGAACAGTAATAACCCTTATGAGCCTAATACATCCCTTCATTCAATTAGGTCTATTGATCCTGACCCTGCTTTTTACAACAGGGCTTTACACAGTCACCCCCACTACTTGGACTGTGCCCCAAAAACTTGTCATCACTACTATTTTCTGTCTAGTCATACTCCTATTCACCATTCTCAACTACTCATTAATTCCCTGCCCTTGTTTACACTGCCGGTTTATACTTTTCCTCCAAGCCATCATAACTGCTATCTCCTGGTTTTACCTCAAACCACCACCCTTAACTCTCCCTTGGAGTGGATAGAAGATCTTCAGTGGCAAGGTACACTCCAATTCTTCAATCCTGAGGAAGTCCTTTTTTTTACTTTTCTACTCACTTTTATCCTTGCCCCAGTTCTCCAATCACTCTCTACCTCTCCCTAGTTACCTCCAGCATACTATCAATCTCACCCACTCTCTCCTCACTGCCTCCAATCCTTCTCTAGCAAAGAATTGTTGGCTATGCATTTCCCTTTCTTCCTGCTCTTACACAGCCATCCCTGCTCTACAGGCCGACTGGGCTATACCTCTCCTTTCTCCCTGCACCTCTGAACCTCCTTTAATAGCCCTCATCTTTACCCGTCTGAGGAACTTCTTTAGTTTCTAGACAGATGTGGTGAGAACTCCCCAGACTTCGCAACCCACAAGTTGCCACACTTCTCCACATCTACTTAACCCGGCACCTTTCTCCTTACGTCAGTTTGATCCCCGCCCCCATATTTGGACCCCTAACCACACAAACAACTACCCCTGTTGCCGCTCCTTTATGCATCTCCTGACAACAGCCTACTGGAATCCCTTTAGGCAACCTTCCACTGTCCAAATGTTCCTTTACTCTTTATCTCCAGAACCTATCCATACACATTACCAAACAGATGGGAGCATTCCAACTTCACATTACTGATAAGCCCTCTATCATTACTGACAAACTCAAAAACATTGGCAGTCACTATTGTTTAGGAAGACACCTACCCTGCATCTCACTCCAGCCTTGGCTACCCTCCCCCTGCTCCTCTGACTCTCCTCCTAGCCCCTCCTCTTGCTTGCTTATACCCAGCCCCATGAATAGCAGTGAAAGGTTACTTGCAGACACTATGCACTTTCTCATATACCTGATGAAAGGACTTCCTCAGGATAGAAGAATTGGAGTGTACCTTGCCACTGAAGATCTTCTATCCACTCCAAGAGAGAGTTAAGGGTGGCGGTTTGAGGTAAAACCAGGAGATATCAGTTATGATGGTTTGGAGAACCGAACCTCTGCGCAGTTGCACCATCAATCCCTATTACAACCTCTGATGGCTGCTGCCCTTGCTGGAGCTCTAGGATTTTGGGTGCAGGATTCCTCTTTCAGTACACCCTCTCACCTTTTCACTTGACATTTCCAGTTCTGCCTGACACAAGGTCTCTTCTTTTCTTGTGGCTCTTCCACCTACATGTGCCTACCTGCCAACTGGATGGACACATGTACTCTAATCTTCCTTACCCCCAAAATCCATTTTGCAGATGGGAACGAACAACTGCCTGTCCCCCTCATGACACCAACACAACAAAAAAGAGTCACCCCACTAATCCCTTTACTTGTGGGTCTAAGACTTTCTGCCTCCACAATTGCTCTTGGAACTGGAATAGCAGGCGTCTCAACCTCTGTCACAACATTCTGCAGCCTCTCTAATGACTTCTCTGCTAGCATTACAGATATATCACAGACTTTATCTGTCCTCCAAGCCCAGGTCGACTCTAGCTGCAGTTGTCCTCCAGAACCGCCTAGGCCTTGATTTACCCACTGCTGAAAAAGGAGAACTCCATATATTTCTTAATGAAGAGTGTTGTTTTTACTTTAATCAATCTGGCCTGGTATATAATAACATCAAAAAACTCAAAGACAGAGCTCAAAAACGCTCTAATCAGGCAACTAATTGCACTGGACCCACCTGGCCACTCTCGAACTGGGTATCCTGGCTTCTTCCAATCGTTAGTCCTCTAATACCTAGCTTCCTCCTCTTATTCAGGCCTTGTGTCTTCTGATTAATCTCTCAATTCCTACGAAACCACATCCCAGCTGTCACCATTCTATATGGCAAATGCTGCTGTTAACAACCCGACAATATCACCCCTTACCCCAAAATCTTAACTTCAGTCTAATCTCTCCTACTTTAGGTTCCCACGCCACCCCTAATCCTGCTCGAAACAGCCCTGAGACACGTCGCCCATCACCCTTCCATACCGCCCTAAAAATTTTCACCCCAAGTTTTCACTACTATTTCTCATTTCATTTCTTCATTATTAACATAAAAAGACAGGAATGTAAGGTCCTCTGAGCTGGCCACACCATGGTCAAGCCATCGTGACACTCCCCCCGCCCGTGATAACGTACTTTGTGATATTCCCCATCCTTGTGAATGTACTTTCTAACATTCCTCCCCGCCCTTGTGACAACACACCCTCCCCGCCCTTGTGAATGTACTTTGTAACATCCCCACCCCCTCCTTGTGACAATACATCCTCCCTGCCCTTGTGACCTTGTGAATGTACTTTGTAATATCCTCCCCACCCTTGTGAATGTACTTTGTAATATCCATCCCCTGCCCGCAACAAAAAAAAAAAAAAAAAAAAAAAAATTGCTCCTAACTCCACCACCTATCTCAAACCTATAAGAACCAATGATAATCCCAGCACCCTTTGCTGACTCCTTTCTCAGACTCAGCCCACTTGCACCCAAGTGAATAAACAGCCTTGTTGCTCACACTAAGCCTGCTCAGGTGGTCTCTTATACAGATGCGCTTAACATACATATCGTGTGGAAAGCATGTAAATTATAGGAATGTACCACTTTTGTCCCATTTTATTTCTCAATGTACTGGACGCATTTATTGGAAGGCACATAACAGGTCTTTGTGGGAAGAAACAGAAAGAAATCACAAAAGCAATTAAGACAGCTTAAATAATGGGATTTATGCAAGTTACATACAAGGATCCTGCTTACCTCAAAGACCCCAAAGTTTGTAACATCAATTATCGGGAATAAAATTATACAAGGTTACCACCAATAAACTTATTTTACAGTTAAAACAAAAGTTTTCCTCTTTATATCTCTGAATTGTTTATTTAAAGACAATTTCAAAAGAAATACTTCATTTGGGGGAACTTCTAACCACTGAACAAATAGCAATTATCCTAGTATTGGATCATCTTTGTCTCCTATCACTATCATTTTCTTTCCTATTGCTTTCATTTTTATCTCTTTTCTTAGCCATTGTTTAAACATTCATCAAGTTTTAATTTACTTAACCCTTGTAACAAGTCTATGAGTTAAGTGCTATCATTATTCTCATTGTTTTTGTTGGGGCAAAATGAAATATATTCAAGCTAGGTAATTTAAGGACTATTTAATAAAAGGATCATCTAAAAGGTATGGGCAGAATGTAGGATAACCCCAGGGGACAGCAAAGTGCTCTGGGTTTCACAACAGTTAGGAGGCACTGTTATCATCCTTAGGCCTGAAAGATACAGAAAGGACGTAAATACTATTTCCCTAACATAGAGTGAACTATTTTGGTAAGGGCTGTTGTGGGGGATATGACCTTCAGTGAAGGGACAGAGCCCTGGGACCTCATAAGAAGGGAGCTAGGGGGATAAACTCTCCAGCTCTACGCTCTTCTTTCTCTTTAATTTCCTTTGAGTGCTTCCCATTGCCCAGATCCAATTTGAAACTAAAGGTCAAGATAGCTTCTTGATGCATTCCATATAGGTCAGTCTCTGCCTCCTAGGACACAAAACAGAGTAGAGAAGGGTGGATATTGGTCTACAGGGGCAAAATAAAGGTATTTAGCATAATCACTTTACACTACAGTACTGCTACACCATTCTGTCTCCATCGGTGGGTGGTTAGAAAGGTAGGTAGATAGTCAACTATTTTATGGAGCAAATAATAAAAATGTATACAGGCCTTTTGCAAACTAACCAAAAAATAAAAATAAAAAGAACAGGGCAAAAAAAAAAAAAAAAAAAGCTTTTTATAGGCATATATCATGTTATTTTTGGAAATCACTATTAAGAACTGTAAGGTTCCTTGATTGTTCCAGTGCTTAAAAGCATCCAGGAGATGGCAGCATTGGTAAAGTATTTAAAAATCAAATGTTAAAAATATTTTTCACAATTATTATTGATAGATAATGAGCTTCCTAAATGGAATAACGTTTTAAAGTATAGTTGGTAGTAAATAACTAAAAATGCAGAAATGCTAAATTATTGTCAAATAATAGCATGGCTTTATGCAGGCTGTAATTCAAGAGTACAGTCACATGACACATAATGACGGTTCAGTAGATGATGGGACTGAAAATACAACAGATTACAACAGGGCTAAAAAATTTCTGTCTCCTAATGACGCCTAGGATAATGGGTGTGTTTGTGTCTTAGTTTGTTATTTGTTTCTTTTTTCATTTTTTTCTTTTGAGACCTGGGTCTCGCTCTGTCACCCAGGCTGCAGTGCAGTGGTGCTATCTTGGTTCTCTGCAGCCTCCATCTTTGGGGCTCAAGCGATCCTCCTGTCTCAGCCTCTGGGGTAAGATTCCAGGCATGCACCATCATGCCTGGCTAATTTCTATATTTTTTTGTAGAGACGGGGTTTCACCATGTTGTCTAGGCTGATCTCAAGGTCCTGAGCTCAGGAGATCCTCCCATCTCAGCCTCCCAAAGCGCTGGGACTACAGGTGTGGGACTATGTGCCTGACCTGACAAAAACAAGTTTAATAACTAGAGGCAACTATTCACAAATGATATGCAAAATATCATATGTAAGATGCGGTGGCTTATTAAAAACTAGGTATCACAGACATCATATCAGTTATGAGGCAAAATAAATTAATCTGCCTTTAAATGTTATTTCTAAACTGTTTTAATCATTTCCAACATTGAAACATAAATTGTTAAAGATACACATAGATGTCAATATTCTGGCCCAGGTACTTAACTGGGTAGAGAAGATAAAATGCTAAAAAACAATCTGACCTTCTAAACCCTCACCCTGAGATGGAGACAAAACTCCAATGAATTACAATACAATTCGATCTGGCTCTAATAGCAAGGTGCTATCTAAATGGGAGGGCCAACTTGCCTAACTCCACCTTGGGAGACAGGGAAGGCTTCACCAGGGAGGGAAGACGGAGCAGAGACTTTGAGAGATGAGCCTGCGTTTGCCAGGATAGGGAGAAGGCCACTGCCTGCAGAAAGAAGAGCAGATGTGGGGGAGGGTAGACATGAAATAGCTCACCCTATCCCAATGGTTAACCAGAGGCAATATTGCCCCCAGGGAAGATTTCGAAATGTAACATTTTTGCTTGTCACCACTGGAGAAGTGCTACTGGCAGCTAGTGGGCAAAGGTCAGGGATGCAGCTAAACATCCCACAGTGCACAGTCAACCACGACAAATGAATTATCTGACCTCAAATACTGCCACCGTTGAAAAACTGCTGTAACCGCAAATGGCATTTCTTTGAATGGCAAGGTTACAGAGAGGAATAGAAAAAAGGCAAGCGATGATCCAGGAACGTTTCCTAAAAGGGGGCGGGGATAAAAGTAAGGAAGGTTTATTGACTCCCCTCCCCCAAAAAAAGAGAAAAAAAGAAAGAAAAGTTTAGATTTTATTGCAAATGTGAGAGAAAGCCACACAATCAGATTTGCATACTAGAAAGATTGCTGTGACTGTGGGAAGAGAATGGACTGAGATGGCGACGCTGAGAAACAAAAGAAAATTGGTATTTTAACAATTTCACTTCTCTTTTCTTTATCAAGGGGAATATCTTACAAATGAAAAAGTAGAAGTAAGGCTGGTAAGAGGAAATTGAAACTCTAGATTGATATCTAGATTGTAAGAGGGCAAGTAGCTGCCCCAGTGATTTCAGGATTTGTGATGAAGATAAATTAAACTGCCACGTCTGCGCCTCACTTCCTGAATCCCTCCCTCCCACTGGCCTGCAACGCTGCCCCTCGCTCCTGTCTGGCGTGGTTCCTTAAAGCCCTGCATTTGACTCCATACCTTGGCTCGCATTCTTTACTTATCCCACTAGACTGGCAACCCAGATTTGACTTGTTCTTCCAGTTCTGACTTGGAAACTACCCATCAGCCCTTTGCGCAGATGCTGAGGGTTAGAAATGCCCCACTCCTTAGCCCCAGGCACAGTGAGACTAACCCCGCAAGGGTGGCGGTGAAGGGGAGGGGAGAGTTTGACAAATCTCCTCCCAAGTGATATGAGAATTTATGGATGAGATTAGCAAAACGCTCTTTTTAGTCCAGACATCAGAGTAAGAGCCAAATTCTGTTTCCTGCAGTGTCCCCACCCGACCTTTCACCTCTACTCCTACCATCCTGCCCCTCAGTCACCCAGCCCAGCTGACCTCCTTCTGCCTCAGAGTTTGCATTGGCTGTTTCTATCTAGATGAAAAACAGAATTCCCTAGAGAGATTTCATAAAATGCCCGGATCTGACCCTTACATCCTTTTACTTTTCCTTCTGGGTTTGGCTTTCTCTTCTTTCCTTCCCTTTCACTCATATCAGCACCTCTACCCCACCCCCAACTCTTACCACACTCATGTCAACAACTGGGTATGTGTTTGTCATGTTTTCTCTTTGTTCACATAGACTATTTAAGTAAATAAGAAAAACCTGAGCAAGAGAGAAACATGAGGATGATAGCCCAGCTTTATTCTTCTACCCCTCCCCATCTCCTTATGATCCCTACTAGCTGGGCCCAATTGGAACCCAGAGAGCAAGGAAGCTCATTGGTACAAGTCACGTAGGTCAGCCTCTGCCTGTTTTCCCTGATGTTGCAAAATTGTAATTGCACCAGTTTATACTTCCATCAGTCTAGAAGAATTCCAGTTGTTCCACATCCTTGCTAACACTTAGTATTATGATGCTTCAGAAATTTAGCTAATCGAGGGCCGGGCACAGTGGCTCATACCTGTAATCCCAGCACTTTGGGAGGCCGAGGCAGGTGGATCACTTGAGGTCAGGAGTTCGAGACCAGCCTGATCAACATGGCAAAATCTCGTCTCTACTAAAAATACAAAAATTAGCTGGGTATGGTGGCACATACATGTAATCCCAGCTACTTGGGAGGCTGAGGCAAGAGGATCACTTGAACCTGAGAGGCAGAAGTTGTAGTGAGCTGAGATTGCACCACTGCACTCCAGCCTGGGTGACAGAGCAAGACTCTGTCAAAACACACACACAAACAAACAACTAAAGAAATTAAGCTAATCTAATGGATATGTAATGGCATCTATATATTGTTTGACTTTTTGTATTTGAGATGGAGTCTCGCTCTGTTGCCAGGCTGGAATGCAGTTGCGTGATCTTGGCTCACTGCAACCTCCACCTCCCAGGTTCAAGTGATTCTCCTGCCTAGGCCTACCAAGTAGCCGGGACTACAGACGTGTGCCACCATGCCCAGCTAATTTTTGTATTTTTAGTAGAGATAGGGTTTCACCATGTTGGCCAGGATGCTCTCGATCTCTTGACCGTTGATCCACCTTCCTCAGCCTCCCAAAGTGCTGGGATTACAGGTGTGAGCCACTGCGCCCAGCCTAATTTGCATTTATTAACAGTGAGACTGAAGCTGGGCACTGTGGCTCACACCTGTAATCCCAGCACTTTGGAGGGCCGAGGTGGGTGGGTCACTTGAGGTCAGTATTTCAAGCCCAGTCTGGCCAAAATGGTGAAACCCCATCTCTACTAACACAAAAATTAGCTGGGTGTGGTGACGCGCACCTGTAATCTCAGCTACTTGGGAGGCTGAGGGCAGAATTGCTTAAACCTGGAGGCAGCAGTTACAGTAAGCCGAGGTCACACCATTGCACTGCATCCTGGAAGACAGAGCGAGATTCTGTCTCAAAAAAAAAAAAAAAAAAAAAAACAGTGAGATTGAATATCCTTTCAGTCAATAGTGTATTATCTATTTACATCTTTTGCAATTTTTCGTTTAGATTCTTTGTCTTTTATATACTTATTTGTAGAAGTTCTTTAAATCAGCAGGGTGTGGTGGCTCACGCCTGTAATCCTAGCACTTTGGGTAGGAGGCTGAGATGGGTGGATCACGATATCAGGAGATCAAGACCATTCTGGCTAACACAGTGAAACCCCATCTCTACTAAAAATATAAAAAATTAGCTGGGCATGGTGGCACGCACCTGTAGTTCCAGTGACTCAGGAGGCTGAGGCAGGATAATCGCTTGAACCCAGGAGGCAGAGATTTCAGTGAGTCAAGATTACACCACTGCACTCCAGCCTGGGCAACAGAGTGAGACTCCATCTCAAAAAAAAAAAGGTAATTTAAATCTTCTGACTAGGCCAGTTATGGTGGCTCACACTTGTAATCCCAGCACTTAGTAAAGCCGAGATGGGAGGACTGCTTGAGCCCAGAAGTCCAAGACCAGCCTGGGCAACATGGCAAGACCACAGCTCTATTTTTTTTAATTAATATATTTTATAAATTAAAAAATAAAAATTAGCTGAGTGTGGTGCACACCTGTGGTCCTAGCAACTCAGGAGGCTGAGGTGGGAGGATCACCTGAACCTGAGAGGTCAAGGATGCAGTGAGTCATGATCATGTCAATGCACTCCAGCCTGGGTAACAGAGTGGGACCCAGTCTCAAAAAAAACAAAACAAAACAAAAAAAACTTCTGGCCTGGCACAGTGGCTTATGCCTGTAATCCTAGCACTTTGGGAGGCCAAGGCAGGTGGATCACAGGGTCAGGAGTTCAAGACCAGCCTGAAACCCTGTCTCCACTAAAAATACAAAAAAATTAGCCAGGCATGGTGGCAGGTGCCTGTAATCCCAGCCACTCAGGAGGCTGAGGCAGAGAATTGCTTGAACCTGGGAGGCAGAGGTTACAGTGAGCTGAGATGGTGCCATTGCACTCCAGCCTGGGCAACAGAGCAAGACTCTATCTGGGGGGGGGGGGGGGGGGGGGAAAAGCTTCTATGAAAATACAAATATTGCAAACATTTTCTCTCAGTCTATAGATTACATTTTCATTTTGTATGTGGTATCTTTTCATGAAAAGAAGTTTTTATTTTATTTTTTGAGACAGGGTCTCACTGTCACCCTGGCTGGAGTGCAGTGGTATGATCATAGCTCACTGCAGCCTCCAGCTCCTGGTCTCAACCAGTTCTCTTGCCTCAGCCTCCCAGGTAGCTGGGACTACAGGTATGTGTCACCACATCCAGCAAATTTTTCTGTTTTGTTTTGGTAGAGATGGTGTCTTGCTTTGTTGCCCAGGCTGGTATCAAACTTCAAGCAATCCTTCCACCTTGGCCTCCCAAAGTGCTAGGATTATAGGAGTGAGCCACTGCGCTCCAGTCAGAAGTTTTAGATTTTAATATAGTCAAATATATCAATTCTTTCATTGACTTTAGAGTTTTATTGGAAATGGGTGTTGAAATTTATCAATTATCTTTTCAAAATCTACTAAGATTATTTAAAACTTGCTAATATAGCTAATTATACTGAGAGGTTTCCTGATGTTGAACTATCCTTGAATTCCTACAGGAAGTCCTAATTGGGTATTTTTTTTTTTTTTTTTTTTTGAGACGGAGTCTTTCTCTGTTGCCAGGCTGGAGTGCAGGGGCACAATTTCGACTCACTGCAACCTCTGCCTCCTGGGTTCAAGCTATTCCCCTGCCTCAGCCTCCTGAGTAGCTGGGACTACAGGTGTGTGCCACCACGCCCAGCTAATCTTTTGTATTTTAGTAGAGATGGGGTTTCACCATGTTGGCCAGGATGATCTTGATCTCTTGACCTCATGATCCACCCACCTCAACCTCCCAAAGTACTGGGATTGCAGGTGTGAGCCACTGTGCCCAGCCCCTAATTGGGTATTCTTTATTATTAATACCAATTTTTAACTATTGGATTATACTCACTAATATTTTTATATAAATTTTGGATCTAATTTTGTTTTTTCCTTATTAGTCTTTGGTATTAAAATCATCTAAATTTATAAAAATAATGACAGAGATGTCCAACTTTTCCATGTCTGTCTGATAACAAAGGCCTTAGTTAAATTAAGTTTATATAAAGGAATCTTCCTTGGTCAGGCACTGTGGCTCACGCCTGTAATTCCAGCACTTTGGGAGGCCAAAGCAGGCAGATTACTTGAGCCCAGGCATTTGAGACCAGCCTGGCCAACATGGTAAAACCCCATCTGTACTGCAAATACAAAAATTAGCCCAGCATGGTGTCCCCCGCCTGTAGTCCCAGCTACTTGGGTGACTGAGGCAGGAGAATCGCTTGAACCCAGGAGGCCGAGTTGCAGTGAGCTGAGACCACACCACTGCACTCAAGTCTGGGAGACAGAGCAAGACTCTGTCTCAAGTAAATAAATAAAACCTTCCTAGAATTCCATCCTTTTCTGGTAAATTTTCTTACTTTCCCTTCAAATTCTTCAGTTCCAAAAAACTCTCTGACCAGGAAACACTTTGAAAACAACCTTTTCTTGGGGGCCTTAGTAAAACATCTCTCTCTCACTCTAGTAAGAAGACATTCCTTCCACAGTAATCTATGCAGTGATATATGACTATATGTTTAACTGGCTCTTAAACCAGGAAAACATGATTTGTAGCATTTGCCAATAAGCCACCATGGCAAATTTTGAGCTACCATTGTGACATCACTAAACATGGACTTGGGAAGAAATGTCCATGATTGCCTCTTGGAGGCCGGTGAAAGTTAGTTTCAGCATACTATTGAATCAAGGTCCTTCCTCTACAAATGTTAGAGAGTTACGCCAGATTGTGGAGAAATTAAAATGAAATTAAAATGTTACAGAAGACTGGACTTTACCCTGAAGGTAAAAAGAAGACCGGACTTTACCCTGAAGATAAGAAGACCACACTGTCCTTAGAGAGTAGAATCCTCTCCTAGGCGTTGGACCTCCGGGCTGCCTCTCTCTGACCCCCATGCTTTGGAGTGCCTTTCTCACATAGTTTCAAGTCTTGTCCAGTGCCTGACACCAGGCAAGGTGACAGAGGCCTCATGTCCATTTCATCCCTTCAGGGCACTCTCCAACACACTACCTGTCATGTGGTTCCTCTTCTACTCTCTCCCCCAAGTGTGGTTTCCCAGATGTCCAGAGGAGCTCCCGGACCCATGCTTACACTGTGGCTGTAGTCAGCCTACTTCTAGAAAGATGCCTAGTAAGAGCAGTATTATTTTGTGGGATCCCACAAGATTGAACTGCTGATTTTGAGTGACTCCAATTGTTTATATGGACAGGGACCCTCATATAAAAAAGTATTTGCCTTTTTTTAAGCTGGGTATAAAGCCATAGGGTTAGTGCTAGACTAGTGTAATAAATAGGAAAGGTGACTGAAATGAAACGCAGGACTTAAGGACTGACTAATAAATGAGTGTGAGAGTGGGGTTGGGGAAGGGACACTGATTTAAGTCATTTATATAGAAGCAACATGAAAGCCCTCACAGCAGTAACTCTGTAAAGGAACTAATGTAAAGAAAAAAAGCAACAGAGATTAAGACTCAATTTTTTTTTTTTTTTTTTTTTTTGAGACGGAGTCTCGCTCTGTTTCCCAGGCTGGAGTGCAGTGGCCGGATCTCAGCTCACTGCAAGCTCCGCCTCCCGGGTTTACGCCATTCTCCTGCCTCAGCCTCCCCAGTAGCTGGGACTACAGGCGCCCGCCACCTCGCCCGGCTAGTTTTTTGTATTTTTTAGTAGAGACGGGGTTTCACAGTGTTAGCCAGGATGGTCTCGATCTCCTGACCTCGTGATCCGCCCGTCTCGGCCTCCCAAAGTGCTGGGATTACAGGCTTGAGCCACCGCGCCCGGCCAAGACTCAATCTTAAAGTTGTAAACACATTTGAGAAGTGGGAGAAAGAGGAATTGGAAAAGAATATGAAGAATGGGTAGTCAAAGGGTTAAGAATTGTTAAGGATATGGAGCAATCCTCATTAATGATGGTTTTCTTTCAATTAAATCATCTTCGTGGTTTTTTTTTTTTTAATATACTAATAATGTTTATTGAGGAAATCAGGATAAAACTAAAATAACAAAGTATGTAAGAAAGGGGTAATTGAAGTGAAGGCATTTTCTTTTTTTTTTAGGTGGACAGGAAGTAGAATTTATTGGTGAGTATTAAGAGGGGGCAGCACAGTGGAAACCCTCATGAGTGCAGGGCCCGCCATTTGTCCAGAGCACCACGATTGGGAACGTACTTGACCCATCTGGGATGAGCCGCTTCTCAGCCACCATGTCTTCAAATTCATTGGCATTGAACTTGGTGAAGCCCCACTTCTTCGAGATGTGGATCTTCTGGCAGCTGGGGAGCTTGAACTTGGCCCTGCACAGGGCCTCAATCACATGCTCCTTGTTCTGCAGCTTGGTGCCGATGGACATAACTTGGCCAATGTGAACCCTGGCCACAGTGCCCTGGGGCTTTCCAATGGCACCTCACATGCCTGTTTGGAGCCTACACTGGGGTAGTGCAAGGTCAGAAACATGAACATCCATCTGAAAGGTCTGTCTCCAAGGTCCCTTAGAGCAACCCATACAACAAACAGGCTGCATCACTACCAGGGAAGCTGCTGTTTGCAGCCATTGCACACTGGGCCCCCATGAGGAAAGGAACTCAGTCGGCGTAATTGGCTGCAGGATCTTCGTGGTTTTAAAAAAATCTTAGTATAGTGTATAAAGTCAAATAATGAAAAACTGTTCCTAGGAGCATTGTTTGTAAAAACTAAAAACTGGAAACAATGAAAATATAAATGCGGTTATAATGCAAAACTATACAGCAATAAATATGTGAGCATACACAACATTATAGATGATTCTCACAATATTGAGTGGAAAAAGTGAGGTCCAAGGGATAAAGTTCATTTTAACTTCCAAAACAGGCCAAATTAACCTATGCTGTCAATATTCAGGATAGTTGTTTATTTTCGGGAAAGAGGAAGTGGTGATTGGCAGGAACACAAAGGGAGCTTGGGGTTCTGTTAGTGTTCTATTTCCTGACTTGGGGTTGGTCAGAATGTGTTCCCCTTGTCAAAATTCATAAAATCATTGCTCTATATACTTAAAAATGTATGTACTTTAGTCAGTACACACTATGCTTAAATGGAAAAGTTTATTTTATAATGTAAAAGATACCTCCAGCTGGGCATGTGGCTCATGCCTATAAGTAAACCCAGCACTTTGGGAGGTTGAGGCAGACTAGAGCCTGGGCCACATGGCAAAACCCCGCCTCTACAAATAAAAAATTAGTTGGGCGTGGAGGTGTGTGCCTGTTGTCCCAGCTACTCAGGAGGCTGAGGTGGGTGAGCCGAAATCATGCCACTGCACTCCATTCTGGGTGACAGAGCGAGACCCTGTCTCAATAAATAAATAAGTAGTACTTCCAACTTTCCAAGGCACCTTAACCTCTAGTCTTTTTTTTCCCCCTTTTTGTGGAGAACAGGGTCTTGCTGTATTGCCCAGGCAGCTCTCAAACTCCTGGGCGCAAGCTCTCCTCCCGCCTCTGCCTCCCTAAATGCTGGGATGAAAGGCATGAGTCACTGCACCCGGTCTAGCCTCTAGGCTTAATTTCCAGAGGTAAATAATATATTAACAATGCATTATCCAGCTGGGCGCGGTGGCTCATGCCTGTAATCCCAGCACTTTGGGAGGCCAGGGCGGACGGATCATGAGGTCAGGAGATTGAGACCACCCTGGCTAACATGGTGAATCCCTGTCTCTACTAAAAAATACAAAAAAAAATTAGCCAGGCGTGGTGGCAGGCACCTGTAGTCCCAGCTACTTGGGAGGCTGAGGCAAGAGAATGGCGTGAACCCAGAAGGCGGAGCTTGCAGTGAGCCAAGATCACGCCACTGCACTCTAGCCTGGGCAACAGAATGAGACTCCATCTCAAAAAAAAAAAAAAAACAAAGAAAAAAGAAAAGAAAGCAAACCTCTCAAAATAATCCTTTGCAGTGAAGTTCAACTTTGTACTCCTTAAGATGATGGCTGGTGCATAGTTTCTTGGGGGTCCACTTTAGCATTTTTAGTAGAGAAATGTACTTCCATACACTTCATTCTTCAAAATTAATAACATATTTCTTTTACTCTTTTACTTCTTTTACTCTTCCAGAGATGATGGAAAGAATGCTGAATTGTATAAACAATGCCAGCACTGTCCTATAAAACAATGAACCAGTATCGTTCAAGATACCCAGTGACTCAAGATTAAAGCATAACATATTGACATTAGAAGAAAATTTACACATCACGAAGTAGTATTTACTGCATTTTGTCTGCCATCATCTGTTCCTCATTCTCTTGATAGCAACACCTTGATTTTCCTTTGGAGAAACGCCCTCTTCCCTATTCTGAGTCCCTGTGTTTCTTTTTTTTTTTTTTTTTTTGAGACGGAGTCTTGCTCTGTTGCCCAGGCTGGAGTGCAGTGGCTAGATCTCAGTTCACTGCAAGCTCCGCCTCCTGGGTTCATGCCATTCTCCTGCCTCAGCCTCCCGAGTAGCTGGGACTACAGGCGCCCGCCACCGTGCCCGGCTAATTTTTTGTATTTTTTAGTAGAGACGGGGTTTCACCGTGTTAACCAGGATGGTCTCCATCTCCTGACCTCGTGATCCGCCCGCCTCGTTCTCCCAAAGTGCTGGCATTACAGGCATGAGCCACCACGCCCGGCGGAGTCCCTGTGTTTCAAATGAAACACTTCACCCCCATCCTAGGTCCAGGAGTGGACATATGACCCAGGAACGAACAATCAACATATCCCATTTCCCTGGATCTAATGATTATTCCAAAGATACGCACATGTTCCTCCCCAGGCCAAGGAGGAGCAACTGCAGAATATTTTGCTAGCATCATTGAGAAAAAGATGTTTTCTTTGCATTGGAGTTATTAAATAATAAGAATATAATTTAGAGTTGTGAAAGGCCAGCACATGAAAACCTATTTAACATGATAAGGATTGGACAGAGTCTCAATGATTTCATGTAGGTCCTGAATCTAAATGCATCCAAAAATAGTGCTATTACAGACTAGATTGTGCCCCCTCAAAATTCATATGTTGAAGCACTAATCCCCAATGTGAGTGCACTTGGAGACAGAGCCTTTAAAGAGGTCATACTGGGTGCAGTGACTCACGCCTGTAATCCCAACACTTTGGAAGACCAAGGCGGGTGGATCACCTGAGGTCAGGAGTTCAAGACCAGACTGGCCAACACGGCGAAACTCTGTCTCTACTAAAAAACAAACAATACGGCTGGCGCAGTGGCTCATGTCTGTAATCCCAACGCTTTGGGAGGCCGAGGTGGGCAGATTACTTGAAGTAAAGAGTTCGAGACCAGCCTGGCCAGCATGGTGAAACCCTATCTCTACTAAAAACACAAAAAAATTTAGTTGGGCGTGGCAGCACATGCCTGTAGTCCCAGCTACCTGGGAGGCTGAGGCAGGAGAATGGCATGAACCCGAAGGTGGAGGCTGTAGTGAGTTGAGATCACCCCATTGCACTCCAGCTTGGGTGACAGAGCAAGACTCTGTGTCAAAAAGAAAAAAACAAAAATTAGCCAGGTGTGGTGGCACGCTCTGTTGTCTCAGCTATTCAGGAGGCTGAGGCACAAGAATCGCTTGAACCCGGGAGGCGGAGGCTGCAGTAAGCTGAGATTGCAGTACTGCACTCCAGCCTGGGTGACAGAGTGAGACACTGTCACAAAATAATAATAATAATAATAATAATAATAATAATAATAATAATAATAATGAGGCCAGGCACAGTGGCTCACGCCTGTAATCCCAGCACTTTTGGAGGCCGAGGCAGGCGGATCACGAGGTCAGTACATTGAGACCATCCTGGCTAACACGGTGAAACCCTGTTTCTACTAAAAATACAAAAAATTAGCCAGGCATGGTGGCACACACCTGTAGTCCCAGCTACTCAGGAGGCTGAGGCAGGAGAATCGCTTGAACCCAGGAGGTGGAGGTTGCAGTGAGCTAAGATCGCACCACTGTACTCCAACTTGGGCAACAGAGCGAGACTCCGTCTCAAATAAATAAATAAATAATAACAGCCCCTAAAACGTGGAATTGGCTAATTGAGGTGAGGTAAAAGGTAGTGAGAATTTCCCCACTCCCCAGTTAGAAATGATTAGCAATTACTGGTTTTTGGTAGAAAAATGCCCGGCTAGATTGCTGCCGATTTTATATTAGGACTCTTCATGTATTAAACAATAACAAGGCAGGACGTTTGGAGACTTGATAGAATATTCATTATGTTGAAATGTTTGCTTTTTGGTAAAGTCCAACATGAAAGAGCCAAACTTTGTTTGAACCTAGCTAATCTAAAAACAGAAAATATAAAAAACACAGTTTTGCCTATGGTTAATAATCCAAGATGGCCAAGAATCAGTTCTGGCTTTCCGGGATTAGAATGTCAAAATCCTATACCCAAAAATAAAGTGAACGCTAAGGAGGCCAGGATACTGATATCCACAGATCACTCCCAGTTACTTCCTGTTATTCATGCCCTGGATGACAAAGGGGACAATTGTTCTTATTACAAAGAGCCAGTTAAAAGAATGTAGCCAGAAAAGAAGGAACTGTCTCATTCTGCCTCTCCACTTCGGATAGGGCCATGATAGAGGTCAACAAGCTACAATGTAGTGGATGGTCCAAGCACCAAAGTTTGTTTTAAAAAACAAGATAAAAATAATTCTGGTTTTGGTTATAAGCTTGGGGAATGTGAATAGAAAACAAAAAAGTACTAACATTATACGTAAGTTGTATTGCTTTAGAAACCCTAAGCCTGGTCGGGCGCAGTGGCTCACTCCTGTAATCCCAGCACTTTGGGATGCCGAAGTGGGTGGATCACCTGAGGTCGGGAGTTCAAGACCAGGCTGACCAACATGGAGAAACCCCTTCTCTACTGAAAATACAAAATTAGCTGGGCATGGTAGTGCATGCCTGTAATCCTAGCTACTCGGGAGGAGGCTGAGGCAGGAGAATACCTTGAACCTGGGAGGTGGAGGTTGCAGTGAGCCAAGATCGCGCCATTGCATTCCGGTCTGGGCATCAAGAGCGAAACTCCCTTCAAAAAAAAAAAAAAAAAAAACACCTGGAGCCTAAAAAAGAGGGGAACTCTATTGTAATGGCCGCCTCAAACCTTTCTTTTTTTTAATATGGAATGCTGGAATGCTTCACGAATGTGCACTTAATCCACGCAGAGGGACCATGCTAATCATCTCTGTGTGGTTCCAATTTTAGTATATGTGCTGGTTTTTTTTTTTTTTTTTTTTTTTTGAGGCGGAGTCTCGCTCTGTCGCCTGGAGTGCAGCAGCCGGATCTCAGCTCACTGCAAGCTCCGCCTCCTGGGTTTACGCCATTCTCCTGCCTCAGCCTCCCGAGTAGCTGGGACTACAGGCACCCGCCACCTCGCCCGGCTAGTTTTTTTTTTTTTGTATTTTTAGTAGAGATGGGGTTTCACTGTGTTAGCCAGGGTGGTCTCCATCTCCTGACCTCGTGATCCGCCCGTGTCAGCCTCCCAAAGTGCTGGGATTATAGGTTTAAGCCACCGCGCCCGGTATATGTGCTGTTGAAGCAAGCATTCTTCTCTTTTGAAAACGGTAGTTTTTTACTGTGGTAATCCTGTTTTCCTTTCATTTTTGTGCAATAGATGTTTCAGGATGATCAAATATATTATTTAGCTATAAGTTCCAAAATCATGAGGCCTTTTAGAATAGTGCTATTCAAAGACTATAAAGCTATGTTGCACTTTTGCAACTATAGACATATATGTGATACTTCTGAGAATTTTTATTTAAGCCAAATAAAATAAAGCAAAACACCATTATCTCTTGAACGTTGTCATTGTCACTGTATGTTTTGATGGCCAAGCCAAAATTCTGTGAGAGAGGCTAATAGGAAAGATAGTATTTCATACAAGGGTGAGAAAATTATGGATGACTAGTACAGATTAACTAAATTATGCAAAGGCATGTATTGAGGTAATGACACAATAAAGACAGGAATTCGGGGCTTTCTCTGTTTTCATTCAGGGGCAAGAAAAGACTAGGCAGCAAAGCTGGGCATGGTGTTTCACACCTGTAATTTCAACACTTTGGGAGGCTGAGGCAGGAGGATCACTTGAACCCAGGAGTTTTAGATCAGCCTGAGCAACATAGTGAGACCTCCATCTCTACTGAAAATCAAAAATCAGCTGGGCATGATGGCATGTGCCTATAGTCCCAGCTACTAGGGAGGCTGAGGTAGAAGAACTGCTTGAGCCCAGGAGGTTGAGGCTGCAGTGAGCCTTAATCCTGCCACTACCCTCCAGCCTGAGTGACAGAGTGAGGCCCTGTCTCAAAAAAAAGACACCAGG
>NC_045443.1:14334304-14347033 GCF_002776525.5 Piliocolobus tephrosceles
TTTTGAGACGGAGTCTCGCTCTGTCGCCCAGGCTGGAGTGCAGTGGCCGGATCTCAGCTCACTACAAGCTCCTCCTCCCGGGTTCATGCCATTCTCCTGCCTCAGCCTCCCGAGTAGCTGGGACTACAGGCGCCGCCACCTCGCCCGGCTAGTTTTTTGTATGTTTTAGTAGAGACGGGGTTTCACTGTGTTAGCCAGGATGGTCTCGATCTCCTGACCTTGTGATCCGCCCGTCTCGGCCTCCCAAAGTGCTGGGATTACAGGCTTGAGCCACCGCGCCCGGCCAGTCCCATACTCCTAATCCAGGTAAGGGGAGAGAGAGTTGCAGCCAGAAACAAGGAGGGAAGGGATGAAGATAGAAAAGAGAGAAAAAAATGAAAGCCAACTAGTCTTCCTCTCCTCACTTTGGCAGTGATGAACTCTTGCTCACTCCCTTTGTGCACTCTGGTAGAGAAGCAGCACATTCCATTTAGTTACGCCTCTGTTAGCGTGGCGAGTGTTATTTAATTGCAGAAAACAAGTTGGAGATAAGAGTGAGATTCGGGAAGGAAATTATTCTCCTTTCTTTTCAAAAATGGTACAAAAATAACAGCAACACAACCATACTTAAGGAAGGAAGTAGATGGAACACAATAATATGGAGAACCATTATTCCTTCCCAGGTTAGGCAGGAGAGGTAAGATCTAGTCCTATCTAGCCACACAAAACACATGGTTCGAGCTTTTTGGAGTTCCGTTTCCTCATCTGAAAAGGCAGGGGGGTTGGAAGGTTCAAATTTTGTATTAAGATACTTTGAAGAAGTAATAACCATTTTTCATGAAAGTTAAAGGGAGGATATAAAAAGAAACTAAGATTTATCAACACTTATCTTGTGGCAGGTAATTAGCACTAGGATTTTTAAAGCACAGACTCAAACATCCTGGGTTTGTTTGTGTTCTGCCTTCTACAAGCTGTGTGATCTTGGGCAAGTTACCTAACTTCTCTGTGTCTCCTTGTCCCCAGCAGAAAATGGGAACAATGAGCCAGGCGCAGTGGCTCATGCCTGTAATCCCAGCGCTTTGGGAGGCTGAGGCAAGAGGATCACTTGAGTCCAGGAGTTCAAAACCAGCCTGGGCAACATAGCAAGACTTCATCTCTGGCCGGGCGCGGTGGCTCAAGCCTGTAATCCCAGCACTTTGGGAGGTCGAGACGGGCGGATCACGAGGTCAGGAGATCGAGACCATCCTGGCTAACACGGTGAAACACCATCTCTACTAAAAAATACAAAAAACTAGCCGGGCGACGTGGCGGGCGCCTGTAGTCCCAGATACTCTGGAGGCTGAGGCAGGAGAATGGCGTAAACCCGCAGGCGGAGCTTGCAGTGAGCTGAGATCCGGCCACTGCACTCCAGCCTGGGCGACAGAGCGAGACTCTGTCTCAAAAAAAAAAAAAAAAAGACTTCATCTCTACTAAAAATTTAAAAGTTAGCTGGAAGCAGTGGTACAAGCCTGTAGTCCGAGCTACTCTGGAAGCTGAGGCAGGAAGATCACTTGAGCCGCAGAGTTCCAGGCCACAGTGAGCTATGACTGCACCACTATACTCCAGCCTGAACAACAGAGATCCTACCTACAAAAAATAAAAATGAAATGGGAACAATGGTACCTTCTCCAAAGGGTGGCTATGAGGATAACAGTTTATATATACAATGTGGTTTATACATACTATATATACATATATATCATAACAGCAAACTGGCACAAAGTATTGCTCTGTAATTGCTATTATAATTATTACAACTTGCTGGGTGCGGGGGCTCACGCCTGTAATCCCAGCATTTTGGGAGGCTGAGGCGGGAGATCACGAGGTCAAGAGCTTGAGACCATCCTGGCTAACACGGTGAAACCCCGTCTCTACTAAAAATACAAAAAAATTAGCCTGGCATGGTGGCGGGCGCCTGTAGTCCCAGCTACTCGGGAGGCTGAGGCAGGAGAATGGCGTGAACCCGGGAGGCGGAGCTCTGTGAGTGAGCTGAGATCGCGCCACTGCACTCCAGCCTGGGCGACAGAGCGAGGCTCCGTCTCAAAAAAAAAAAAAAAAAATTATTACAACTTTATCGTGATATTTTTATAGATGAAAAAACAAAACAGATGAGGAAACCACGGCTTCAGAGCTCTGAGTTTTTCTGACCTCAATATTCAGTCTCTCAACTATTGATTACCCTGTACCAGTTAAAAGAAGTGAAAGTCGGCCAGGCCCAGTGGCTCACGCCTGTAATCCCAGCACTTTGGGAGGCTGAGGTGCGCAGATCACCTGAGGTTGGGAGTTCGAGACCAGCCTTACCAACGTGGAGAAACCCTGTCTCTACTAAAAATACAGATTAGCCGGGTGTGGTGGCGCACGCCTGTAATCCCAACTACTCAGGAGGCTGAGGCAGGAGAATCTCTTGAACCCCAGAGGCAAAGGTTGTGGTGAGCTGAGATCGTGCCATTGCACTCTAGCCTGGGTAACAGGAGCAAAACTCCATCTCAAAAAAAAAAAAAAAAAGAAGTGAAAGTCACAGAATTTTGTAGTCAGTTAGGGAAATCCTACCAGTTTCACAACGAGTCAATCAAAACCTTGCAATAAATACACAATAAAGCTGTGTTTCAAAAGTCCTCCAACACCTAGCATAGCTTTTAGAACAGCTAATTTGCTTAGGTAAAGAAATGCTCCAGGCAGGACGCAGTGGCTCATGCCTGTGATCCAAGCACACTGGGAGGCAGAGGTAGGAGAGTCACTTGAAGCCAGGAGTTTGAGGGCAGCCAGAGCAACACAGAGAGACCCTGTCTCTGTGAAAAACAGAAAACAAAATAGGCCAAGTGTGGTGGCTTATGCCTGTAATCCCAGCACTTTGGGAGGCCCGGTTGGGGGGGGGGAGGTGGATCATTTGCGGTCGTGAGTTCGAGACCAGCCTGGTCAACATGGCAAAACCCCATCTCTACTAAACATACAAAACTTAGCCAGGCTTGGTGGTAGGCACCTGTAATCCCAGCTATTCGGGAGTCTGAGGCAGAAGAATCGCTTGAACCAGGGAAGTGGAGTTTGCAGTGAGATGAGATTGCACCACTGCACTCCAGCGTGGGCAACAAAGTGAGATTCTGTCTCAAAAAGAAAAATAGAAAAAAATAGCTAAGTGAGTTGGTGCATGCCTATAGTCCCAGCTACTCTGGAGGCTGAGGTGAGAGGATCACTTGAGCCCAGAAGTCAAGGCTGCAGGGAACCAGGATCAGGCCACTGCACTCTAGCATCAGTGACAGAGTGAGACCCTGTCTCAAAAAAAAGAAAAAAGAAAAACAGCCCCAAAGACATTACTCTTGTATTGGGCTGAAATCCAGTGAATTGGTGGCCTTCTCTCTCTCTCTCTCTCTCGTCTGAAGTTTCTCATAGATGCATTTTGAGATGTAAATATTCTGTGGCAAAATCTCTCTGCTCAGATGTGCGCTCAGATGGGCCTCTGGCCAATCCTTTTTTTTTTTTTTTTTTTTTGAGACGGAGTCTTGCTCTGTCGCCCAGGCTGGAGTGTAGTGGCATGATCCCAGCTTACTGCAACCTCTGCCTCCCAGGTTCAAGCAATTCTCCTGCATCTCCTCCCTAGTAGCTCAAATTACAGGCACCTACGACCATGCCCAGCTAATTTTTATATTTTTAATAGAGACAAGATTTTGCCATGTTGGCCAGGCTGGTCTCAAACTCCTGACCTCAAGCGATCCACCCACCTCAGCTGGAATTACAGGCATGAACCACCTCGCCCCGCTAGGATACTTTTTTTTTTTTTTTTTTTTGACACAGAGCCTCACTCTGTCACTCTGTCTGGAGTACAGTGGCGTGATCTTGGCTCACCGCAACCTCTGCCTCTTGGATTCAAGCAATTCTCTGGCCTCAGCCTCCTGGGTAGCTGGGACTACAGGTGCGTGCCACCACATCCAGCTAAGTTTTTGTGTTTTTAGTAAAGGCAGGGTTTCACTGTGTTAGCCAGAATGATCTCAATCTCCTGACCTTGTGATTGGCCCACTTTGGCCTCTCAAAGTGCTGGGATTACAGGCGTGAGCCACCACGCCCAGCCTGTGTGTGTGTGTGTGTGTGTGTGTGTATGTGATGAACTTTTGCTCCTGTTGCCCAGGCTGGAGCGCAATGGCATGATCTCGGCTCACTGCAACCTCCACCTCCTGGGTTCAAGCAATTCTCCTGTCTCAGTCTCCTGAGTAGCTGGGATTACAGGCGCCTGCCACCACCCCTGGCTAATTTTTGTATTTTTAGTAGAGACGAGGGTTTCTCCATGTTGGTCAGGCTGGTCTTGAACTCCTGACCTTCAGGTGATTCACCTGCCTCGGCCTCCCAAAGTGCTGGGATTATAGGCATGATCCACTGGGCCTGGCCTCCAGGATACTTTCTTAAAGGAGGAATTGGTAAATTATTTCCCTCTAGTGATAGGGACAGTTCTGATAAAGGTGGGAAGGGGAGAACCATGTGCATGACTCCAGACTCAGAAACCAAAACCCAAGTTGAATTCCATCTCAGAGTAAAATCAAGTACTACAGATGAGAAAACACAGACTCTTAAGAATTACAGGACTAGCGTATCTTTTCTTAGGGGATAAAAGCTGTTTGACAGCGTCTGCAACAAGTGGTTCACAGACACGTCAATCATCTACTTCCTCAACAAGACGGAACTGTTCGAGGAGAAGATCACACACAACCCCTGACCATCTGCTTCCCTGAGTACACAGGGGCCAACAAGTATGATGAGGCAGCCAGCTGCATTCAGAGTAAGTTTGAGGACCTGAATAAGCACAAAGACACCAAGGAGATCTACACACACTTCACATGTGCCACCTATACCAAGAACATAGTTCGTGTTTGATGTCATCACCGACGTGATCATCAAGAACAACCTGAAGGACTGTGGCCTCTTCCGAGGGGCAGTGAGACCTGACGGGATGGGCCACCACCAACTCTGTACCCCGCAACCCCTGAGGAAGATGGGGCAAGAAGACCATGCTCCCCGCCTGTTCCGCAGCCACTTTTCTCTTCTTTCCTTTGTTCTGAGCTCCCCCTGTCCCCTCAGCTCCAGACATAGGGGAGGGGTTGCCACAGGCCTCCCTGTTTGAACCCTGCCCTTGTCTGAGGTGCTGGTAATGGCCATGGTACTCCCTTTCTGGGCATCTGTTCTGGTACCCCCCAGAAGTTGCGAAGATTCCATTCTACTTAGTAGTTCTCATTATGTAAAGAGAAATCTTGAAATAAATCAATTGTTCCTGAAAGTTCACAAGAGTAAGAAAATAGACTGAGTCTTGCCGGCTGGGCCTGGTGGCTCACGTCTGTAATCCCAGCACTTTGGGAGGCCAAGGCGGGCAGATCACGAGGTCAGGAGATCAAGACCATCCTGGCTAACACGTTGAAATCCCGTCTCTACTAAAAATACAAAAACACAATAGCCAGGCATGCTGGAAGGCGCCTGTAGTCCCAGCTGCTGGAGATGCTGAGGCAGGAGAATGGTGCGAACCCGGGAGGTGGAGCTTGCAGTGAGCCGGAGCTTGCAGTGAGCCGAGTTCGCGCCACTGCACTCCAGCCTGGGAGACACAGCAAGACTCCATCTCAACAAAAAAAAAGAAAGAAAGAAAGAAAAGAAAACAGACTGAGTCTTAAAAGAACTACATGGTATAAAAGAAGAATCCAGAAAGTAGTAGACTGGGACCAGAGAAATAATATTTGAATTTAACTCATCTGTTCAACAAATATTTGCTCCTTGCTAACATTTTGCCAGGTCCTGTGCTTGTTATACAGTTTGATCAGATAGACATGGCCTTAGGGACTTGAAAAGCTAGTTGCCAGTGAAGGGAGAGAGCCAATATACAAGAAAACAAATACATGTAATTGTAAGTTACAGTGGTACTATAACAGAAAAAAAAGGTTGCCATGTAAGACGATAAGAAGATATAAGAATTTACTTTGGACCAAGCGTTCAGGAAGGCCTCTGAGGAAGGCAGATCTTGACCAGAGGGTAGGAGGAACTCGGGGGACAGTGAAAGGAGGAAGGAATATCGGCGGGGCGGGGATGGGGAGATTTCAAGCACGTGGAGTGAAAAATGCTAAGATCCTAAACTAAAAGCAACTCTAAGAATCAGAGGGCCAGTTTGGATGGCTTGACCTCTACCCCTCTTGAATCCCCTTTGATACCAAACATTTTGGAAAATCCCATGTAGTATATACTGCATGCCTTCCCACAATCATTTATGACTCTTAAATCTCACAAAAACAAATTCAACTGATGAATTCACATCTTTTTAACATACATTTTGAAGATTATCTTAGCCCAAACCTGCACCCACATCCTTCTAAGCGTACTGACTCACTAGACAAAGCCAACTCCTCCCCTCCTGCGTACAAAAACAGCTTTTCCAGATCTACTGTTGTAATTGGTTTTTTTCCAGGGCTTTATGCTCTACTGAAACTAAACACTTAAATGAGCAATTTCACTCTAGTCTTAAGCTCAGGGGAAATGACAACGGTTTTGTTTCTGTTTTGAGACTTCGGGGCAAATTTTAAATCGTTAATATATAATTAATCCTATGTAACGTCATAGAAGCAAAACATGTGATTCCTTTTTCAGCACATTGCACACATAAAATGAACATGAAACCAGGTTTGGAGAGTGATTCTTAGTAACGTAGCCTTGCATTTGTGCTTCGACATAAAATTGAGACATTCTCAAGAGGCCTTGGGACATGGTGACATGTTGCGCAGTTTGGCCAGCAGAGGGAGACCAGAGAGTCGTGAAGCACCCAACGAAGCCACACCCAGATTAGGGTTGCTTATTATCTGTCTCTTCTCTGAATTTTCAAAAAACACAAAAAGAAAATGAGAAATTCTTGAAACAAAGCCCCTTTTTTTATTGAAGCAAAATCCACATAACATAAAACTAGCCCTTTTAAAGTGTGCAATTAAGTAGCATTTACCTCATTCACAGTGTTATGGAACCGTCACCTCTATCTAGTTCCAAAACGTAAGAAATGCTTAAATTTTCTATAAAGAGAACTTGCAAACGCCCAGGCCTGTTGTATCCTCCTTATTTCGTCACATTCCCAGTTTTGTGTCCACCAGCATTCTGTCAGGAATTGTCCCCATGCGTTCCCCCAACAGCCTTCGTCACTGTACAATTCATAGACTCGGATTCAGGGTTACAATTACAGGTTCGAAAACCAAAAACATCCAAATCCTTTAGTTCTTCCTCTAGGAATTGCACAGTTACAATAGACGAGCCAGTATAGGTGACTTTTAAAAATTCTATACATACTATGTTTGTCACTTCTCAGCAAAGGAATGAATAAATTGTTTTAATTTAAATATGGTTACAAAACGGAAATGAACAATGTACTACACCAAAGCCCTTCAGTCTTTGATGGGAAATTTAAAGTTATTCCCATCCAGAGTGAAAATTAAAGTTATTTCTAGGTTGGGATGCGAGCCAAGATTTTAAGGGCACAATGTCAACTGGTTAGATAACAACTTTGAGGAAAGCTGAACTTAATGTAATAAAAGCAGAAGGTTTACAATCTAAATCCACTTTTTTATTAAAGAATTTAATCTGCTTTATGGGGTCTTGGCCCAGGGAAGGGTAAAAAAAAAGAAATGCCAAACTGGAGAGGCCGGGGGAGGGGAATGGCTGTAGATGACTCTGGGAAAACAGGAGGGAGGGAAACTGAAGCGCGAATGAGGCCGGATCCGCCCTAACAAAGAGGCAGAAACTGTGTCTCAACAGCCACCAAATCCAGTTCAGGGCGGTTTGAGCCAGTTTCTGAGCTGGATTGAGAACAACAGCCTCGGCAGAGACATCACTAGGGTGAAACAGAAAATCCAGCATGGACTTCACAGAAAGAACTGGATTTGGCCTGGACTCGCTGGAGCCTAAAAGCTGCTTCCTGTAGTGGCAAAGTCAGATAAAATATAGGGCCTGGAGCATGGACAGTGGCCTCTTCCAGAAAGAGAAATCACACAGCACTGTCTCTGTGCCATAATCCAGTCCGCATTTTCTGTCTTGCTGCTCCTAATTGTGGCTGGTAAGGGAAAAAGGGCCTCAGGGTATCAGTTTTCAGAGAAAGCTGGCTGCAATGTTGGGGGAGGGGAGGATTATGTGTCTCCCGTAGTTTAATGTGTGTGCCTGGTGGGGGGGAGGGGGGGAAAAGTGCGAGAGGGTCTGAAGGAGAGGGAACAGCACTTCACACCCTGCAGTTCACACCACCTTTCCAACAGCTTTGCTGCATTATTGCACAACCTCAAAATACACTGAACATAGGCTTTGTGGGAGTGCCCCACATACAAGTGGCACTTGTACAAGTAATTATCAGACCTCCTTCAGCCCTATGCAAGAAATGGCAGTAGCCATACCCAATACTGTCAACATTCTCTTTTCACCTGTGTCCAGAAATACATACAAGCCGTACATGCCTTTCTCAATTAAGAGGCACAGCAGTATTAGGTAACAATGGAATGATAATCCTGTCCTCTGCTCCCCTCCCCCAAGTGCCAGAAGCTCCCAAGATCTGATCAGTCCCACCCTGAAATGGCTTCTCTAACACTGTCTAGTAGACTGAACTGTGGTCTGCAGCTGTGGAGGGTGTGCACTGCCTGCGGCCAAGTTTGGCTCAGAACCTTCCCGAACCAGTACAGCCCTTCCCCACCAAAAATTCCTAGGAGTTCTACACAAAGTCCAGGTCGGCCTGGTGGGACACTATGTGTGTGTAAATTCCCTCTCCCCTAAGTGTCCAAAGATGTTTAGAATCTTCCAGAGGCACTAATTAAGTGCCTCCAGACCCAGGGCTTCTCTGACTGGAAGTCAGCCCTGGTGCGAGCTGGGGGGCAGGGCATGGAGCTTACAGCTCTCCCATGCACAGGCACAATTACAAGCAGGGCTGTAGGTTTCAGAAATACTCCTAAGAGACTGGGGAAGGGAAAAGGAAGAAGGTCAGCTGAAAGATGTGAAAATGCTATTTTATTCCTTTTACCATAGATACATAGATGAAAAATTGGAACACAATCCACTCTGCATTATTAATGTGCGAAAATCAAACACACGAAACATGTTGCTGACATTTTCTAATTAATGTTTATTACACAAGTAACTCACTCATGAAGCTCTTCTACATCCATTTCACTCACTATTAAACCTGTACTGCTGGGGATTCTGCTAGGTCTTTTTTTTAGGATTTGTTTCTTTTTTGGTAGGGAACAATGAATTGCCCCACATGAAGATGCAGTAGGCTGGAGAGGATAATAACAGTAATAACCACCGGGTGCGGTGGCTCACGCCTGTAATCCCAGAATTTTGGGAGTTCAAGGCGGGCAGATTGCCTGAGGTCAGGAGTTTGAGACCAGTCTGGCCAACATGGTGAAACCCAGTCTCTACTAAAAAAAATTACAAAAACTAGCTGGGCGTGGTGGTGTTCGCCTGTAATCCCAGATACTCGGGAAGCTGAGGCAGGGGAATTGCTTGAACCAGGGAGGCAGAGGTTGCCGTGAGCCGAGATTGCACTACGGCACTCCAGCCTGGGCTACAGAGTGAGACGCCATCTCAAAAAATTTAAAACAAAAATAAATTAAAAAAAAAAAAAACAGTAATAACCATAATACTGAGAGCTCACTATAAACCAGGCAGTACCAAGTGTTTCATATCTTAAATTATAACATACACACCATACATTTCCGAGTTAGGAATTAATGTCCCCATTTCAGAGATGAGGAAAATGAAGTTTGGAATGATTTGGTACTTTACCAACGTTACACATCTCTAATGTGGCAGGCAAAGATTGTGGCTCCAAAATCCATTCATCTAAGCTGATGCTATACCCGCCACCTCAGGGGCAACGGGTTATAAACCCTTTTTCAGATCCTACTACGTGTCAGCCTACTTCCGGCTGGGGAAAGATGGTCATAGCGAGAGGGAAAGAATTGGTTCAGTGATGAGAACATGGTTGGTTCCTGCCTTCAACAAGCTTTCAATCTAATGACTGTTTTTTTCAAGGACAATTCAGAACGGTCTGACGGGGATTTTTTTTTTTTTTTTTTTTTTCCTGCCTTTCGGCCTCAGAGGCCATCTGGGAAAAAGAGTTTAGAATTTCCCTGCCATTTCCGTGCTGTGCGGGGAGGAACATTTGAAATCGGGCCTGGCGGGGTACCAGCAGGCAGCACAAGCAAGCTGGGTGGAGAGGGGCAGGGCGAGGCCCCGGGAGCCGTCACCATGGCAACCCAGCCTGCTTTCCAGAATAATGTCTGTAACCAGGAAAACAGCTCCAGAGAGCTCGCTCTTCATAATCCCCGTGGCCTGTCGGGCCAGGGAATGCACAAGGGGGATTCTTTCTCCGTAGAGAAATGGCTCTTTACAAGGCGGGAACAAAGGGGAAACATTTGTTGTATAGATCTCTCTTTGTTATCTGGCTGAAATAAAATCAACAAAGTGCAATTACTTAGTTCCTCTCCACTCTTCACAGGAAATGAACGCTGTATTGTTAGGCAAGGTTCCTTTTTCTGAATAATATTTGCTGTAATTTTTCTTTTATCCCCATTTTATAGATGAGAGACTAGTAAGCATGAATAAACTTGACCTCTGCAAAACTATAATTTGAAAACCTGGGCGTCTTTTAGAAGGCTTTGTGAAGGAGGCCCCGCCTTTGCCTTCTTTGTCATAAACCTACCAGATAATGTGAAGAGAGTTGGTGTCCACGTGCTCGGGGCCTTGGGAGCCACCAGCGCTGACTGGACTCAGCCGCAGCGCTCTGTTCCCTGTGCTCGCCCCTCCCCCGCACCCGCAAACGCAGCCAGGAGGAAGAGGGGAGGAGGAATGCAGGAGGCATTCCAGCCCCACCCCCGCCAGCCTCCTCCAGCGCGTTCTGAAACTACTGCTAAGTGGGCTGCAAGGAAGACAGTGAACCAGCTGGTGACTGTACTCCTCCAGGCTTTCACATGATCTACAGCCTGACTACACCCTGCGCATTGAAGGTTGTCCCTTGCTCCCTCTGAGCTAGGGTGTGACAGCCCTTAAAGATAAGGGTAGCATCGCGGTAGTCAGCCCACACCTGCAAGACCAGGAACAACAGCAGTTACTTTATGCCCAACAACCGACGATTTTCCATAAATGTCCACACTTACAAATAATGTCATTTTTAAATAGTTACATAAACCAGAAAGGTTAAGAGTTCAGCTATCTCGTGGCAGTAAAAGTTCTGCTCTCTGTGTCTGGGTGTCCCCGAGGAGGCCAATTCATGACAAAATCGGAAAAGCCAAAATATCTAGACCTAAACCTTTGCATCAGTCCCTTTGTGCAGTGATGAAGGACGGAGGGTCCCTCATCACTGGGGAAGTCGAGGGTGGCACACTTCCCAGTCTACGCTAGAGATTTTGTTGCCCTAAGGTCACTTGGTGATAGGAAATGCGTTTCCTGACATCTTCCGCCCCCAGGGACTAAGTTGAGAACCACTGCCAGAGAAGCCTTGGAAGGAGTTAATTGGATAAACTATCGATATTAAATTAAGGCCTAAATATGTAATGTTGTCCGTCCCACAGACATTTTTTTTTGACGGAGTTTTGCTCAGTCACCAGGCTGGAGTGCAGTGGCACGATCTAGGCTCACTGCAACCTCTGCCTGCCGGGTTCAAGTGATTCTCCTGCGTCAGCCTCCCGAGTAGCCGGGACTACAGGCACATGCCACCACGCCCGGCTGATATTTTTTGTATTTTTAGTAGAGACGAGGTTTCACCATATTGGTCAGGCTGGTCTTGAACTCCTGACCTCGTGATCCACCCGCATCGGTTTCCCAAAGTGCTGGGATTACAGGCGTGAGACACCGTGCCTGGCAGATACTTACATTTCAGTAGAGTTAATTTACCCCGCTTTAGGAAGTCACATTAATGGATCTTTGTAGTGAATTTTTAAAGACTCTTACATTGTTATAATCTTCCTCCCCAAAGTTTGATTCTTATATTCAACATTAATTCAACATTCACTGAAAACTTCCTAACAACCAGGCAATATGGTACTATTGGCTACACTGGCCATGTGAATTTTAAAAACCACATAAAGCGTGGAACGTACTTTCAAAGAGCTTGCAGGCTGGGAAGATACACAGGAAGTCAGTTATTCCAGAGTGACATGGGAGAAGAGGGACATGAAAAACAGTAAGGTTGAGTGGAGTGAGATATAGCCAATGAGTTTCTCAGAAAGAGCTGAGAAATGAGATGGAGTTAGCCAGAATAATACCAGAGCTAGCAATCAGAGAAACAGATTTTTCTTTTTTCTTTTTTTTTTTTTTTTTTTTTTTTTTGAGACGGAGTCTCGCTCTGTCGCCCAGGCTGGAGTGCAGTAGCCCAATCTCAGCTCACTACAAGCTCCGCCTCCCGGGTTCACGCCATTCTCCTGCCTCAGCCTCCCGAGTAGCTGGGACTACAGGCGCCCGCCATCTCGCCCGGCTAGTTTTTTGTATTTTTAGTAGAGACGGGGTTTCACCGTTGTAGACCAGGATGGTCTCGATCTCCTGACCTCGTGATCCACCCGTCTCGGCCTCCCAAAGTGCTGGGATTACAGGCTTGAGCCACCGCGCCCGGCCTCTTTTTTCTTTTTTTCTTTTTTTTTAGACTGAGTCTTGCTCTGTGGCCCAGGCTGGAGTGCAGTGGTGCGATCTCGGCTCACTGCAAGCTCCGCCTCCCGGGTTCACGCCATTCTC
>NC_045443.1:14347133-14370971 GCF_002776525.5 Piliocolobus tephrosceles
TTGGACAGAGTCTTACTCTGTCACTGGGCTGGAGTGCAGTGGCGCTGATCTCGGCTTACTGCAACCTCTGTCTCCCAGGTTCAAGAGACTCTCCTGCCTCAGCCTCCAGAGTAGCTGGGATTACAGGCACCCGCCACTACACCCAGCTAATTTTTTGTATTTTTAGTAGAAACTGGGTTTCACCATGTTGGCCAGACTCCTCTTAAATTCCTGACCTCATGATTCCCCCACCTTGGCCTCCCAAAGGGCTGGGATTACAGGCGTGAGCCACCGCGCCCGGCCAGAAAAAGACTTCATTCCAGATGTATTAACAAACAGGTCAGCTACCAGTCAGAAATAAGAGAACTCAAACGCTAAGATAAAGCAAGGAGTCTGAAGTCCACTAGGTCAGTAGCTTTTCAGGACCTGAAACAGGTGGACTAGCCCAGCAGGAGAATTGATCTGTTTCCTTACCCAGAAGCGTCCAAGCATCCTATCAAGTTAATAACTAAGCCACAAGCACAAAAACCTTGAGAAAAGGTGAGCTATTGATATGCAGATTTCAACATCCAAAGCACTTTAAAATTTCAGCATATTATTTATAACTTTAGAATTATTAGCAAAACTACACATTATTGGACCTAATATCAGAAGAGTAATTATTAGCTACATGATCATGAGTCAGTACTAATGTTTTCACTAAAGTTTTCAAGTAGTCTGCTAAGACCTGTTCACACATGCTAGGCTAAGATCTAGCAGCAATTAAGCTAGGACTTATCCCTGTACCACATGCCCTAACATCCAATCTATTTAACCACTTCAACTCTTTTTTTTTTTCTTTTTTGAGGTGGAGTCTCACTCTGTTGCCCAGGCTGGAGTGCAGTGGCTCACTATAAGTTCTGCCTTCCGGGTTCACCCCATTCTCCTGCCTCAGCCTCCCGAGCAGCTGGGACTACAGGTGCCTGCCACCACGCCCGGCTAATTTTTTGTATTTTTAGTAGAGACAGGGTTTCACGGTGTTAGCCAGGATGGTCTCGATCTCCTGACCTCGTGATGCGCCCGCCTCGGCCTCCCACTTCAACTCTTAAAGGGCAAAGAAGAGAGAGACATTCCTTAAGAGATATGGGACTTGCAGGGGCTGAAGTAGAGAAAGTTTGTTGTTACTGTAACATCCCAATTTCCAGTCCCTTAGTAAGCACATTTTCCAGACCCTGATTTTCTTTTCTTTGTTTCTTTTCTCTTCTTTTTTTTGAAACAGGATCTGGCTCTGTTGCCTAGGCTGGAGTGCAGTGGTGTAATCACAACTCACTGCAGTGCCTCTCAGGCTTACGCAATCCTCCCACTTCAGCCTCTACAGTAGCTGGGACTACAGGCATGGGCCACCATGCCTGGCTAATTTTTCTATTTTTTGGGTAGAGACTGGGTCTTGCCATGTTGCTCAGATGGTCTCAAACTCCTGGCTCAAGTTATCTACTCACTTCAGCCTCTCAAAGTGTTGGGATGACAGGCATGAGCCACCACACCCAGATCCAAACCCTGATTTTCCCTTGCTGGTACTCATCAGTGATGTTAAAATATTTCAGTTTTCGGACCGGGTACGGTGGTTCACCCCTGTAATCCCAGCACTTTGGGTGGCTAAGGCAGGGGGATCACAAGCTCAGGAGTTTGAGACCAGCCTGGCCAATATGGTGAAACCCTGTCTCTACTAAAAACTACAAAAATTGGTCGGGCATGGTGGCATACGCCTGTAGACTCAACTACTCAGGAGGCTGAGGCAGGAATCACTTGAACCCAGGAGGCAGAGGTTGTAGTGAGCCAAGATTGTGCCACTACACTCCAGCCTGGGCGACAGAGTGAGACTGTCTCAAAAAAAAAAAAAAAAAAATCAGTTTCTGGTCACAGTGTAATAGTGTGTTACCTGACTTCTTTGAAATTAGACCTTCTGTCAATAAGGTAAAAGAGGAGGTAATATGATATGTGTAACTTCCAGGAAAAAGCTTTAAGATCTAATAAACAATGTGTTACTGTTGGAGAGATCAAGGAAGCAAATGTTGAGCTGAAACCTCTTTGAGCCAAGGTCTCCTTGCCAAGGCACATTAGACATGCAGTAAGAGAAAGAAACAACCTTTGGTGTGTTAAGCCATTGAGAGAATTGGTGGATATTTGTTATACAGTACAACCTAGATTATCTTGATTAGTCACCTGTCGATATCTGTTTCTGTACCCTCATTTCTTCCCATCAGAAGCTGTGTCTTCTACACAGTCCTAGGCTTCAGAAGACACTGACTCCAGCTCCAGCTCCACAGGGTGGTTCAGTATAAGAATCATGGTAATATTAGTTCCTAATCACTAACTGGTTTAATACGTTTGCCACAAAGTCTTAGCAGTTTCTCAGAGAGAGAGAGAGAGAGAGAAAGGATGTACCGTTCTCCCTCTGGATGTTTTTATGACAATTATTTTATTATCTCACAGTGTGAGTCAGGAATTCAGAAGCAGCTTAGCTGGACAGTTCTGGCTCAGATTCCCACATGAGGTTCCATTCCAGACATTTGCCAGGGCTGCATTAATCTGAAGGCTTGATTGGGGTTAGGGAATATACTTCCAAGATGGCTTATATGGCTGTTGGCATAAGTTCTCAGTTTATTGCTGGCTCTTAGTAGAAGACCACAGTTGCTTACCCTGTGGATCCACTCCATGGGGTTACTTGAATGTCCTCCTCTCATGGTAACTGGCTTTCCCCAGAGTGATCCCAACAAAAAGAACAGGAGGAAACCATTATATTTTATATCCTAATTTTAGGAACAACACACCATCATTTCTTTTTTTTTTTTTTTTTTTTGAGACGGAGTCTCACTCTGTCACCCAGGCTGGAGTGCTGTGGCCGGATCTCAGCTCACTGCAAGCTCCGCCTCCCGGGTTCACGCCATTCTCCTGCCTCAGCCTCCCCGGTAGCTGGGACTACAGGCGCCGCCACCTTGCCCGGCTAGTTTTTTGTAGTTTTTAGTAGAGACGGGGTTTCACCGTGTTAGCCAGGATGGTCTCGATCTCCTGACCTGGTGATCCGCCCGTCTCGGCCTCCCAAAGTGCTGGGATTACAGGCTTGAGCCACCGCGCCCGGCCAACACACCATCATTTCTATTTCATTTTATTCATTAAAGGAAGTCACTAAGTCTAGCCCAAATTTAAGAGGAGGGGAATTAGGCTACACTTTTGCAGGGAAGGAGGAATAGTAAGGAATTCAGGGACATATTTTAAACCACCACAGATATGACAGCAGGAAGTACTGTTGCCATATTAAGTAACAAGAGGATCTAGCCTGAGGGTAAACACTCACAGAGAGGAAAGCAGAACATACATGGAAAGAATTTTGATGACATCACTGAGCCACTGATCTTACCATGCCTGGAACCTATGCTGGACTACTTATAGTTATGTGGAAAAAAACACATTTCTTCCCTTACCATTTCAGTCTGTTTGAATGGGGCTTGCTCATATTTCCTCTAGGGAATGAAATCAATGTATCTAATCCACAATACATATTGTAAATTCACCTAGATATCAATATATAAATGTAAACATTTGAAAAATATGATCTCCATTTCTAAATTATTTAAATTACATATGTATAAAACTGCTTATTCAATTACATATATAATTACACGTGTGTGTATAAAACTGCTTACCATATGATAAAAGTTTTGTGTAATTTAAAAAAATTATTCTAATAATTTCCAAATAATTTGTTGATTTTAAAAAACCTTTGGTGTGGTCAGGCGTGGTGGCTCACACCTATAATCCCAGCACTTTGTGGGGCCAAGGCAGGCGAATCACCTGAGGTTGGAAGTTTGAGACTAGCCTGAATAACATGGAGAAGCCCCATCTCTACTAAAAATACAAAATTAGCCAGCCTCCCAAAGTGCTGAGATTATGGGCGCGAACCATTGTGCCCAGCCACCAGATACATTTTAAATAATTTTTTTGTGCCTTAGTTTTTTCATCTGTAAAATAGGGTATGGTTGGTGATGATAATTTAAATTCACAAATGAGTTAATATGCTTTTATTGATATTTGTTTGTTTATTTATTTATTTTTGAGACAGAATGTGTCGCCCAGGCTGGAGTACAGTGGTGTGATCACATTTTACAGCAGCCTCAAACTCCTGGTTTAAGGGATCTCCCACCTAAGCCTCTTAAGTAACTGGGATGGCAGGCACACAACACCATGCCTGGCAAATTAAAAGAAAAAAAATTATAGGCACAGGGTCTTACTATGTTGTCCAAGTTGGTCTTGAACTCCTGAGCTCAGGCCTCCCAAAGTGCTGGGATTACAGGTCTGAGCCACTACATTTGCTAATATCCTTTTAGAAGAGAACCATACAGACAAGGTACTATGGAGGTGTTAATTTTTATTTTTATTAATAAAATCAATGTTAATGTCTTCAATCAATAGTCATTCAGTGAAGGATGGGCGCAGTGGCTCACACCTGTAATCCCAACACTTTGAGAGGCCAAGGCGGGCGGATCACCTGAAGTTGGGAGTTCAAGACCAGCCTGATCAACATGGAGAAACCCCATCTCTACTTATAACATAAAAATTAGCTGGGTGTGCTGGTACTCACCTGTAATCCCAGCTACTCGGGAGGCTGAGGCAAGAGAATTGCTTGAACCTGGGAGGCGGAGGTTGCAATGAGCGAGATTGTGCCACCGAACTCCAGCCTGGGAGACAGAGCCAGACTCTGTCTCAAAAAAAAAAAGAAGTACTTGAAAAAAACAAAAGGGCTGGGCATGGTGGTTCACACCTGTAATCCCAGCACTCTGGGAGGCTGAGGCAGGCAGATAACTTGAGGTCAGGAGTTCGTGACCCGCTGACCTGGTCAACATGGTGAAACCCTGTCCCTACTACAAAATACAAAAATTAACCAGGCGTGGTGGTGGGAGCCTGTAATCCCAGCTACATGGGAGGATGAGGCAGGAGAATTGCTTGAACCCGGGAGGTGGAGGTTGCAATGAGCCGAGATCGCACCATTGCACTCCAGCCTGGGCGACAAGAGCGAAACTCTGTCTCAAAAACAAACAAACAAACAAACAAAAATACAGTGCTTCCACACTAGTGCAAAACACGCCTTGACGCAGAAGGAGCCTTGTGTTTGAGGATGATAGGTATTCATTTACCTTCACAGACCCTTCACCACATCTCGGATTGCTCATTGGGAAAAACGTATATTTTGTGAGATATTTTGGAAGGTCTCCATGTGAAGTGTGGTCCTGGTCATGTAATTATTATTTTCTAATTTCTTATTCTGTTATTTATGTTTTTTAAATTTATAAACAAAGAGTACTAAAATATCAGGATTGTTATTCACTCTGTCATCCAGGCTAAAATACAGTGGTGTGATCATAGCTCCCTGTAGCCTCCAACACCTGGGCTCCAGGGATATTCTCATCTTAGCCTCCAGAGTAGCTGGGACTATTGCCTACCCAAAGGACTTTTTTTTTTTTTTTAAGACGGAGCCTAGCTCTGTCATCCAGACTGGAGTGCAGTGGTGTGATCTCAGCTCCCTGCAACCTCCACCTCCCAAGTAGCTGGCACTATAGGCACCCGCCACCACGCCTGGCTAATTTTTTTGTATTTTTTTTTTTTGAGACGGAGTCTGGCTCTGTCTCCCAGGCTGGAGTGCAGTGGCCAGATCTCAGCTCACTGCAAGCTCCGCCTCCCGGGTTTACGCCATTCTCCTGCCTCAGCCTCCCGAGTAGCTGGGACTACAGGCGCCCGCCACCTCGCCCGGCTAGTTTTTTTTTTTTTGTATTTTTTAGTAGAGACGGGGTTTCACCGGGTTAGCCAGGATGGTCTCGATCTCCTGACCTCGTGATCCGCCCATCTCGGCCTCCCAAAGTGCTGGGATTACAGGCTTGAGCCACCGCGCCTGGCTGTATTTTTAATAGAGACGTGGTTTCACCAAATGGCCAGGCTGGTCTCGAACTCCTGAGTTTGTGATCTGCCTGCCTCGGCCTCCCAAAGTGCTGGGATTACAGGCATGAGCTACCGCGCCCAGCCAGGACTATTATTATTTTATTTTTTTTCTTTTTCTGAGACAGAGTCTCACTCTGTCGCCCAGGCTGGAGTGCAGTGGCAGGATCTTGGCTCACTGCAACCTCTGCCTCCCAGATTCAAGAGTTTCACCGTGTTAGCAAGGATGGTCTCAATCTCCTGACCTTGTGATCCGCCTGCCTCGGCCTCCCAAAGTGCTGGGATTACAGGCGTGAGCCACCTCACCCGGCTGCTATGAATCTTAAATAGAGTAGATCAAGGTCACCAAGCCCCTTCTTGGAATATATTTGCATATCTGTGCTCAGGGAGAATGAATAATCTATGCAAATCCACTGTCAGTGGTTTTTTTCTCTAAGGCAGGTATCTTCCCAAAGAAGTAAGAGGGAAACTTGTTCCTTTATATTTCAAGTAAAACAAAACAAAGAAAGATACCCTGAGATTCTACTATGGTGGAATTTTAACTGGATTTCACCAAGAAAGGAGCCTATCCTTCATTATGCAATTAAGGAGGATAAAAACCCACTCCAGGCATTTCAACCAGCAGAGATTTAAATAAAGAAATGAGTTAATGTTGGAAAGTCTAGAGAGGGTGAGAAGCTTACTCAATGAGTAGCAACTGCTAACCATTTCTAGACTGGGGAAGCAAAATCACTGAGCAGAGGCCAAGGGTGTGTGCAGCTAAGGCTTCTGTGAAGCCCAGCTACCTGAACTGGAGCCCAGGAGCCTACAAATGCAGGCTGCTGTTGGAGTCCCTGTGGCTTCATCTGCCCCAGACTTCACTACTAATGTTGCCTCTGCCATCAGTGCTATTGCCGCCTCTGTTCTTTTATCACTGGTGTGTAGTGCTGGAACTGCTGGAAACAGCTGCTTTTTCAACTGCTCAAAACTAGAAAAAGAGAGTCACAATTCCCTCCCTGTTGCCTTTTAATCTCCTTCCATTGGCAGAATCTGACCAAAAGCTTGTAATGTAGAATACAGTTTGTAAATGTAGTTTGTAAATGTTTGTAAATGTAGAATACAGAATCTAACACACAGCAGAGCACAGAAGTGTGAGAATGAAGGTTGAAAACGTGAAAGGAAAATAAATCTTGGGGTCTCAAAAACCATTAAGCTAAGGGGAAAAGTCAAGCTGGGAACTGTTTAGGGCAAAGTTGCCTCCATTGTATTCAAAGTCATCCCTCTGCTCACTGAGATAAATGCATATCTCATTGCCTACTTTGGAAAGGCTAATTAGAAACTCAAAAGAATGCAACCATTTGTCTCTTCTCTACCTATGACCTGAAAGCCTCCTCCCTGCTTTTGCTTTTTGGCCAGTGGCCCCGCCTTTTCCTATATATGTTGATTGATGTCTCATGTCTCCCTAAAATGTATAAAACCAAGCTGTGGGCTGGGAGTGGTGGCTCACGCCTGTATCCCAGCACTTTGGGAGGCAGAGGCTAGCGGATCATGAGGTCAGGAGTTTGAGACCAGCCTGGCCATCTTGGTGAAACCCCATCTCTACTAAAAATACAAAAATTAGCCAGGTGTGGTGGCAGGAGTCTGTAATCCCGGCTGCTTGGGAGGCTGAGGCAGGAGAATCGCTTGAAACCGGAAGGCGGAGGTTGCAGTGAGCCGAGATCGGCCACTGCACTCCAGCCCGGGCTAAAGAGTGAAACTCTGTCTCAAAAAAAAGAAAGAAAAGCAAGCTGTGTTCTTCCCACCCTGGGCATATGTCGTCAGAACCTCCTGAGGCTGTGTCACGGGTGACACTTTGGCAAAAGAAACTTACTAAATCGACTGAGACCTATCTCAGATATTCAAGGTACACAAGAACAAATAAATAACCAGTCTGGTAAGTCGTAAGAAAGTTACACTGCATTTCATGGACCCTAACAAGGCCAAGACACTCACTCACCTTCCCAAGAAGAGTCTCTGTAGAGACTCAATGGTAAACCTGTAGGCAGTCAAGAGGGTTTCATATGTCCTTTTCCCCAGTATCAAATGCAATCACAAAACAATATTTCAGTATTATCAGACACCTAAGGAGCAGTGCTACGTGAAGGTTCTAGGAAACTTTAAACAATTGAAGATTCTCGCCTTCAGGTAAGGGATAGGAACAAAAGCAGTACTGATAATACTGAAATATTGTTTTGTGATTGCATTTGATAGTGGGGAAAAGGACATATGAAACCCTCCAGCCTTTTTCTCTTGGTGCCCTAAAACTTCTAGCTCATTGAGATTAAAAGGATCAAAATGCAATCTTATCCAGGGATAAAAGGCATCTTTACAATTGGAACTCTAAAATAGTATGTCATCCACTTTAGCACAAAGTGGATGGAGAGAATAAGGCATAACATCAAATACAAGTCCCCCAAATAGAAAGTTACGAGGGTGGACAGAATGTGGAAATAAACTAAGACAAACCAAATGAGAACAAGCAAAGCCTATTTATTCAGAGATTGCTATAGCAAGGGGGTCAACCACTGTCACTTGTATTCTGGCAGAGACTCCAAGGCAGGCAGAGGAGTAGGAAAGTTTTATTGTAGGAAAAAGGAAAGGCTTCAACTATGCCCCAGTTAGAGGCTGTTGACATGAGGAAGCTGTAAGCAGGTGAACTAGAAACAGGAATTTCTATGTGATTGGTTAGGGGTGCATATTGGCTTTCTCTGATTTTGTTTTTATTTGTTTATTTTTTTTGGGACGGAGTCTCACTCTGTCCTCAGGCTGGAGTGCAGTGACACAATCTTGGCTCACCACAACCTCTGACTCCTGGGCTCAGGTGAGTCTCCTGTTTCAGCCTCCTAAGTAGCTGGGACTACAGACAGGCACCACCATGCCCAGCTAATTTTTGTATTTTTTTTTTAGTAGAGACAGGGTCTCGCCATGTTGGCCAGGCTGGTCTCAAACTGCTGACCTCAGGTGATCCACCTGCCTCAGTCTCCCAAAGTGCTGGGATAACAGGCATGAGCCATTGTGCCTGGCTGGCTTTCTCTGGTTGGTCCTAATTTGGAAGCAGGGACAAAAATTAGAAAAGCAGTCAGTTATGAATCAAGTCCTGGCCATTTTGGCTTATTGTCACAGGAAACAACTGTTATTGTCTAGCCTGTTAGATTGTCACTAAAGATGTGTGACTCCCAACAAATATGACTTATAGCAGACTGTCTTGCTGATTGGTTATTGAAAATAAGTGATTAGTTTCCTGGATAGGTTGCCGCATGCTGTCAATGAAGGAAGGAAGAACTTTACCCTCTTATGTTATTAGGTACCTGGGGCCTGCAAATTAAACTGACAAATATTATAATAACAGGAAAAACATATGCAATTTCATTTGATGTTAACATTTTTATGTGGCATAGAGGGCTTTACAGAGAAGATGTGAAAACCTCAAAACGTGGATACAGAGGCTTATATACCATTTTAACAAAAGGCAATAAACTGTGAAGACATAGGTAGATAAAGGACAGGGGTTTGAGCTTCTAGAGGTGGTAAGTTGTTGGAAAGTACCAAGGAAGTATATGAAGAAAACTAATGGAAGATAAGGACTATATTAGTAAGGTTTGTTTGTGCAATCAGTGTCAATTCTCCATTTCCATTGATAAGAATGCTTTATTTCTGCTTATGGGAGAGCACCTTTCTCATGGAAAATGTATGTCCTGCTTTTAAGAAAAGTGGAGGGCAGGCCAGGGGCAGTGGCTCACACCTGTAATCCCAGTACTTTGGGAGGCTGAGGTGGGCAGATCACAAGGTCAGGAGATCGAGACAATCCAGGCTAACACCGTGAAACTGCTTCTCTACTAAAAATACAAAAAATTAGCCAGGTGTGGTGGCAGGCACCTGTAGTCCCAGCTACTCTGGAGGCTGAGGCAGGAAAATGGTGTGAACCTGGGAGGCAGAGCTTGCAGTGAGCTGAGATCACACCACTGCACTCCAGCCTGGGAAGAGAAAAGAAAAGTGGAGGTCAGAGGTCATTTGCTGTCTCTCAGTTGCCTTCAGTTCAAATTAATCAATATGCTACAGCAGCATATTTGGGGGCAACATGTTCTGATCCCCTTCATGGGTCGGAGTTCCATTGTTATATATGGTTCAGACACTGCCCATTTGTATTTCAACTTCAAATTGCAGTCTTTCAATTCCGAATTACAGATGTACACTTGAGATCACACTCCTTCAAACATAAGCCTGCTCCAGAATGAGGCAGTGAGAATTGACTTACTTTATGATGGTTAATGATTCTTTTGAGCAGCCAATTATTTTAGCCAATTATTTTAGCCAATTATTTTGGGTGAGATTAAATAGTAATAAGAAGAAAGCAATGTCACCAACCATTTTCCCTAAGATACGGTGGAAAAAAATGATGGTTGCCTCATAACCCTGCAGGGAGTATTTACATTTCCCATATTGATACCTGACACCCCACATGCATCTCTCTTTTTTTTTTTTAAACAGGGTCTCACTTTGTCACCCAGGCCAGAGTGTGGTGGCATGAACACAGCTCACTGCAGCATTGACCTCCCGGGCTTAAGTGATCCTCCCACCTCAGCTGCTTAGTAGCTGGTACTACAGGAATGTACCACCACACCTGGCTAGTTTTTGTATTTTTTGCAGAGATGAGGTCTCACTATGTTACCCAGGCTGGTCTTGAACTCCTGGGCTCAAGCAATCCACCCACCTCAGCCTCCCAAAGTGCTGAGATTATAGGTTTGAGCCACCATGACTGGCCCCCGATATGCACCCCTAATGGATAGAATTTGAAACTTGAAAAAATTGAGAAATTTAGCCAATTATTTTGGGACGGAGTGCTTTCCCCATAATTGGGCTGTCTTCTGCCAGATTCTTTCAGGAGCCAACCCTAAGCAAAAGGTTTAAACTAAGTACTTTGAGAGGTGATCATAGGAAGCACTGACAGGGGAAACGGGAAGTAAGACGGGGAAGTGAGGGAAGCCTAGACCCTTACGTTACCAATGGGGGCACCGAGGGTCAATCATGCTGGGAATCTCTGGGAGTTGTCCCACCTGAGTGGGAGAGGAAGCTGGAGTTTGTCCTCTAATCCCCATCAGTCATTAGTCTATAATTGCTTCCGGGGTGCTAACTCTACAGCGCTGAGAACTTGTTCTACACCTGAAGTGAGAAAAAGCCCTCGGGCAGCATCATGTACTAGCAGTAGGATACCGTCTGCACATACAGAAACAGTAAGTATTGAAGGGATATGAGCATGGCACTGACAGGATCTTCCACACTGGCCGAAAAAAAATGAGGACTCTGATTCCCTATAAAGTGCTGAGATCTAAGATAATCCAAAAGTGATTTATTATAGCTGACCTTCTTTCTTCCTTCCCTGTGGGTATATGTTTAGTAAATCCCGAAAATGTTCCCTAGGTCTGACTTAATTTTCTTTTCTTTTCTTTTCTTTTTTTTTTTTTGAGACAGAGTCTCCTGCTGTTGCCCAGTGCTGCTGGCGCAATCTCAGCTCACTGCAACCTCTGCCTCCCAGGTTCTAAGTGATAGTCTTGCCTCAGCCTCCAGAGTAGCTGGGATTATAGGCATGCACCACCACGCCCGGCTAATTTTGTATTTTTAGTAGAGACGGGGTTTCGCCATGTTGGCCAGGCTAGTCTCAAACTCCTGACCTCAGGTGATCCACCCACCTCAGCCTCCCAAAGTGCTGGGATTACAGGTGTGAGCCACCACTCCCGGCCCTGACTTCATTTTCATTTACACCCCAATATTAAGCTCCGACCTGTTCTTTTGTTTCTTCAGAATTAACTGTTGGCATCTGAGCCTACAGTCTCTGCTTTAGTAGGCATATGCCAAGGGTGTGGTATTAATCTTTCCTCAGCTTTTAAATATTAAATAAGCCTCCCAAATCGACCCTGGTTCTTGCCTGAAGTGCAGCTCTACTTGGCCAAGGGTTTTACTTTTAAAGAGCCGAAGTGGAAACAAACAAAGAGACTGTCAGTAACACTGACACTTTCCAAAGCTATTAAATAAACCCTGTTGACACTAGCGATTTTTATTGTTTGTTTTTCGTTCATTATGGTTGTCTGATTAGGTAGCATGATTGACTTTAAACAGAAAAACACTAAAGCAAGAAGGAATATGAATTAGAGTAGAACTTCTGGATAGGAAGTACATATGTATTAAGGTATTGTGGTTAAGCTCTCAGGCTCTGGCAGAAGGCAGATTGAGTTACAAACTTGGAATCCCCACTTACTTGCCGTATGACAGTGAGAATATTATTTAGCTTTTCTAAACCCATTTCCATGTCTGTAAAATAGAGATAACGACAGTGCTACCTTCCCATGGCTCTTAGGAAGATTTAGCAGGATAATGTACGTGACTCTGTTAGAATACAGGTGATCTACATGTCATAAAATCCAATATATCAGTCAGGGCTCAGTGAAGGAATAGAGCCACTGTGAGTGTTATTAGGCAAGGGATTTCTTATGGGAACTAGTACTTACACAACTGTGGGAGGAGTTGAGAAAGTAAAGATCCGGAAGAGGAAGTTGGAGAAATAGTCACTAAGCAGTCCCCTAAAGCCCTGGGGTGAGTAGGCAAGTCGAAGCTGGCGAGGAAATCTGAGAAATCCAGGACATTCATCAGCCAAAGTGGGACTGCAAAAAGGGAGCTTGCTAAGCACTGTATGGGATACTATGCCTCTCTTAAGACACCTCCGTGTATGCTAAGTGTCTGGTGGTGGACCTGCTGCTATTGACCAGCAGGGCTAGCATTTGGGAAGAACAGCCTGGTGTAGAACAGAGGAAAGCAGACAAGCTGGACTCACTGGGCACCTTAATATCTGCCTATCACCATGCGGCACAATGAAGATCTTTGGAGAGGCATGGCTGCTGTTTCACTTCTGCCTTGCAAATTATGAGCAAGCTCCTCTTGAGGTCAACTCTAACCTAGGTCATATGGGGGATTCCAGAAAACATTCTGCCCAGATTAGTCATGTTGACGACAGAACAATCCAGCATACCCCAAATAATATTGGCTTTAAAAATATAGTTTATTTCTGTCTCATGCAATAAAAGTCTAGACGAAGTCATTCTACAGTGACAGGAACCTAGCTCTTTAGATCTCTTTGCACTAATATCCACAGCAAGCAGCTTTACTCCATAGTCTAAAATGGCCAGTGGAGCTCCAAAAATCATGTCGTCATTCCTACCAGCAGGAAAAAGAAAAGAGTAAAGTTGGGCCCCTACATTATTTTTTTTTTTTTGAGACAGAGTTTTGCTCTTGTCTCCCAGGCTAGAATGCAATGGCGTGATCTCGGCTCACTGCAACCTCCACCTTGCAGATTCAAGCGATTTTCCTGCCTCAGCCTCCCAAGTAGCTGGGATTACAGGTACGAGCCACCATGCTTGGCTAATCTTTGTATTTTTAGTAGAGACAGGGTTTCTCCATGTTGGCCAGTCTGGTCTCAAACTCCTGACCTCAGGTGATCCACCCACCTCAGCCTCCCAAAGTTCTGGGATTACAGGCATGAGCCACCATGCCAAGCCTTCACACATTCTTTTTTTTTTCTTTTTTTTTGAGACAGTCTCGCTCTGTTGCCCAGGCTGGAGTGCAGTGGCGTGATCTCCACTCACTGCAAGCTCTGCCTCCCAGGTTCACGCCATTCTCCTGCCTTAGCCTCCTGAGTAACTGGGACTACAGGTGCCCACTATCATGCCCGGCTAATTTTTTGTATTTTTAGTAGAGACAGGGTTTCACCGTGTTAGCCAGAATGGTCTTGATCTCCTGACCTCGTGATCCACCTGCCTCGGCCTCCCAAAGTGCTGGGATTATAGGCGTGAACCACCGTACCTGGCCACCTTCACACATTCTTTTAAACAACATGTCCTGGAAATCTCACAGAGCTGCAAGGGATGCTGGAAAGTGTAGCCTTTATTTTAGGCATTGTTATATCCAGCTAAAACTTGAAAGAGGAAGAGAGAACATATCAAGGGAGAAGTAGCAGTCCTCGCCACAGTCCTCGCCACAGTCCTCTCACACATAAGCTCCTTCTTTTTACATAGAGCCCTCTTCTCTAGGAGAGGTAACTCCAAAGTGTCCTCTAGTTACTGCTTTAAGCTCAAAGTCCAGAAACTGGGTGATATGGAGTCATCTCCATCTTGTCTAGATGTAGTGGCTCGTGCTCCAGAAACTCATAAACAGAAAGTTGTTTGTCCTACCTTTTTGGTCATACTCAATAAACTGTATAGAGGTGAGACAGAAATACAGTAACCTTAATTAAAATTTCAACTGAAGAAGAGGAAAGCAGGAAACATGTGATACTCACTGGTACTGGTCCATAGAAGTTATCAAACCCTGCTGAGCAGTAATTGCAGAGAACCCCCTGGCCTGAGAAGGGAGTTCCTTGATTAGCTAGCTCACCAGGCAGTCCTTGGTTCTGCTCTCTGAGATGAGCTTTTTCAATCACTATCTTTGTTGTGGACTGGATTGGGTTCTACCCCAAATTCATATGTGGTCATCCTAACCCCCAATAGGACTGTTTTTGTTTTGTTTGTTTGTTTGTTTGTTTGGAGATAGAGCCTTTTAAAAGGCAGTTAAGGTTAAATGATGTCATAAGGCTGAGGTCCTAATCATATATGGCTAGTGTCCTAAGAAGAAGAGGAAGAGACTCTAGGGATGTACATGCAGAGAGGAAAGGCCATGTGAAGACACAACAAGAAGGTGACCATCTGCAAGCCAAGGAGAGAGACCTCAGGAGAAACTTAACCTGCTGATATATTGATGTTGCACTTCCAGCCTCCAGAACCATGAAAAAATAAACAGTTGTTTAAACCTCCAATCTAGTATTTTGTTACAGCAACCATAGAAGACTGATGCAGTTCCTGGTCCCTAGCTCTGCTCTCTCAGAAGTTCCTGCTTCATCAGCATCCTCCATGGCCATACCTGAGACTGGCTTTGTAGAGTCATCCCTTTCTTGGGAGATACACTGTTTATTAAATCCACTTCATTTTTGCACAGGCTTGGGGATTCGTATAGGGGTATAATAGTTACAGATTTTTGCAGGCAATGTAATTATTTCAAATATAATTTTTAAAAATTTACTTTCATGCAATTCTCTGTCCTTGTAATTACAGCCAAAGATCTTATCTAGCCATAGTGTTTTTGTTTGTTTGTTTAAAGCCTGAAGACAGATCTTTTTTGTTTTGTTTTGTTTGAAACAAAGTCTCTGTGTCTTGCCCTGGCCAGAGTGTGGTGGCACAATCTTGACTCACTGCAGCCTCCACCTCCCAGATTCAAGCAATCCTCTCACCTCAGCCTCCTGATTAGCTGGGACTACAGGTGTGCACAACCACACCCAGCTAATTTTTGTATTTTTAGTAGAGACGAAGTTTCACCATGTTGGTCAGGCTGGTCTTGAACTCTTGGCCTCAAGTGACCCACTTGTGTCAGCCTCCCAAAATGCTGGGATTACAGGTGTGAGCCACCGTGCCCAGCTTTACTCTCAATTTTTAAACTTTTTGAGACAGGGTCTTACTCTATGCCCAGATTCATTGCAGCCTCAACCTCCCCAGGCTCAGGTGATTCTCCTGCCTCTGCCTTCTGAGTAGCTGGGACTACAGGCACACACACACCATGTCCAGCTAATTTTTTTATTTCTTTGTAGAGACATGGTTTTGTCATGATGCTCAGGCTGAACTCAAACTCCTGTGCTCAAGCAATCCGCCTGCCTGGGCCTCCCAAAGTGTTGGGATTACAGGCATGAGCCACTACACCTGGCCTTATCCCTCAATTTAATGGCAACTACCTTGAAAGTTGTTTAAAACACACTTGGATGGGAGAGAAGTACCCTTAATCTACTCTTTGCCAGCAGGTCTGTGCTTTTGTATGAGGGGTCACTAGTTTTCTCTCTTACTGAGGTTGCAGGCTTTCAACCACTGCTTATAACTGGTTCAATTTTGAGTGCAAAAGCAGTTGCCCTTTTATTCTTGCAAGGGTCCAAATTATCAACTTTGATTGTAGACCTGAGAAAAATAGCACTCTTTTAGCAAAGCTGTACTCCCTTCTATCTCTGCTTCTCCACTGCCTGCTTGCCTGTAAGGCTTTCTGAAAGCATCAATAGGCAGCCAATACCCACAAATATCATTAATCTTTCCTATGATTTCCCCTAAAGCTACAGCCTCAGTCAGCATGTGGTCCCCTTTTCAAGTTAAAGCAGGGAAATGTTTGCCACAAAATGACCAGCCTGTGATATTGAGTCTATACCACCTGCCACTCAACTTCTAAGCTTAGTATCATGTTTTTGGTTTTTCTTTTTTTTTTTTTTTTTTTTGAGACGGAGTCTCTGTCCACCAGGCTGGAGTGCAGTGGCGCGATCTCAGCTCACTGCAAGCTCCGCCTCCCGGGTTCACGCCATTCTCCTGCCTCAGCCTCCCTAGTAGCTGGGACTACAGGCGCCCGCCACCACACCCGGCTAATTTTTTTGTATTTTTAGTAGAGATGGGGTTTCACCGTGGTCTCGATCTCCTGACCTTGTGATCTGCCCGCCTCGGCCTCCCAAAGTGCTGGGATTACAGGCGTGAGCCACCGCGCTCGGCCTTGGTTTTTCTTAGTACTCCACTTCCAAGTTCTTAATCCTGTATCTATTAGGAATCCATTTAGCATGAAACACAGCAACCTAAAAATGACACTTATTTAAACAAGATGGAAGTTTTTCTCTTTCATGTGTACTAAATTGGAAGGAAATAAAGCAGGGCCTGAAAGCAGCTCAGCAGTCCTCCAGGACTCAGTCTTCTATTGTTCTTCCATCCTCAAAAATATTCCTCAAATCTGCTGAAGCTTCTAGCTGGTAAAAAGAAGAAAGTTGGGAAGACTCTGTTACCTCCCTTTAAAGACAATTTTCCAGAAGTATACATGATAGTACTTTTGTTTACACCTATTGGTTAGAACTTAACCCTATGGCACACCTAGCTGAAAGGGATGCTTTCAGCCAATTTTGGGAATACAGCTTAACTGCCAAGCTGTTAGGAAGAAAAGGCAAAAAAAAAAAAAAAAAAAAAAAAAAAAAAAAAAAAAAAAAAAAAAAAGAAAGAAAGAAAGAAAGAAAGAAAGAAAGAAAAAGAAAAAATAAGTATGCTCTGTCTCTTTGGGTACACTGCCCAGAAAAAATACTCACCAATTCCAGTTGTGTCGTATATTTGTGCCAGAAATTTAGTCACTTGGCACACCTACCTGAAAGAGCAGCTACAAAATGAAGCCTCTGTACTAGGGAGCCAAATGTCCAACTAAAAATTGAAGTTTTATTACTAAGGAGGAGGCAAGAACACATATTTAGTCATAAATAGCAGTCTTGGCTCTAGCAGGTGAATCACATTGCACAGTATCCATCATATTTTTAACAATTCACTGTGTTGACTATCTTTTGTATCAAAATGTGGCCCAAGCAGGAGCCTACACAGTCAGTTCTTTGTTGTTTCACTCTGACTTGGGTAACATTTTTTTTTAAATAGGCTTTTTTTAGAACAGTTTTAGTTCACAGCAAAATTGAGTGGAAAGTACAGAGAGTTCCCATGTACCTCTGCCCCCACACCCGCACAGGCCTCCCTACCTTCTATGGATAACTTTTTATAATCACCATATAGAAGTGAAACCTAGCCTTCTAATTCTTTATAGTCCTTCACTGTCATCACCAGCATGAAATCTAGTTGATATTTTGAGTATGAAGCTACTTCACTGTGACTTAAAGAAACCTTAGAGAATAAACCATATACATACAGAAAACTGGAATGGACTTTTATTTGAGACAGGCTCTCACTCTATCACCCAGGCCGGAGTGCAGTGGCATAGTTACGGTTCACTGCAGCCTCTACTTCTTGGCTCAAATGATCCTCCTGCCTCAGCCTCCTGAGTAGCTGGGTCTATAGGTGTGTGTCACCACACCTGGCTTGTGTGTGTGTGTGTGTGTGTGTGTGTGTATATATATTTTTGTGTGTGTGTGGTAGAGATGGGGGTCTTACTATGTTGCCTAGGTTGGTCTCGAGCTCCTGGACTCAAACAATCCTCCCACCTGGCCTCCCAAAGTGCTGGGATTATAGAAGTGAGCCTCCACACCTGGTCTGGAATGGACTTTTATGGAATAAAATCTATGGCCGGGGCAGGGTGGCTCACATCTGTAATCCCAGCACTTTGGGAAGCCGAGCTGGGTGGATCACGAGGTGAGGAGATCGAGACCATCCTGGCTAACGTGGTGAAACCCCGTCTCTACCAAAAATACAAAAAATTAGCTGGGCATGGTGGCGGGCGCCTGTAGTCCCAGCTACTCTGGAGACTGAGGCAGGAGAACCGCTTGAACACAGGAGATGGAGGTTTCAGTGAGCTGGGATGGTGCTACTACACTCCAACGTGGGCAACAGACCAAGACTCCATCTCAAAAAAAAAAAAAATCTATGTCTTGCATACTTTCTTAAATTTATATTATTAGCATATTTCTTGAATGCTAACCAATAAAAGCCAAGCACAGATCAATAGTATATTTGTTGTACCACTGAGGATTTGCACAGTATGAATAAGTATATTCTATATGCTAATTTCTCTATTTAAGGAGCAAATAAAAATTAATATGACTTTAATAACTGTATTAATTTGTACTCATGCTGTTAATAAAGACATACCCGAGACTGGGTAATTTTTAAAGGAAAGAGGTTTAATTGACTGAAAGTTCAGCATGGCTGGGAAGGCCTCAGGAAACTTACAATCATGGAGAAAGTGGAAGCAAACACACCCTTCTTCACATGGCAGCAGGAAGAAGAATGAGAGCTGAGAAAAGGGGGAAGCCCCTTACAAAACCATCAGATCTTGTGAGAACTTACTCTCATGAGACTAGCATGGGGGAAACCCCCACCATGATTAAATTACCTCCCACCAGGTCCCTTCCATGACACATCAGGATTATGGAAACTACAATTCATCATGAGATTTGGGTGGGGACACAGCCAAGCCATATCAATAACACAAAGAACAGCATGTAAAATTTGACCAGTTCTGGCTGGGCGTGGTGGCTTACACTAGCACTTTGGGAGGCCAAGGTGCGTGGATTACGAGGTCAGGTTTTTGAGATCAGTCTGGCCAACACAGTGAACCTCCATCTCTACTAAAAATACAAAAAATTAGCTGGGCGTCTTGGCAGGCACCTGTAATCCCAGCTACTCGGGAGTGTGAGGCAGCAGCTTCAGCCTGGGAGGCGGAGGTTGCAGTGAGCCGAGATTATGCCACTGCACTCCAGCCTGGGCAACAGTGCAAGACTGTCTCAAAAAAGAAAAAATAATTGACCAGTTCTTTGCTAATGGTAAAAAAAGATTTAGTGATTCTCAACTGGCTATGATGCCATGAGTCAGGAAAGTAACATGGCCCATGGAAAGGTTATCCTACTCATTATTCCACTCCTCAAATACTCTTCTCTCCGTCCCTTGACACCTGAAATGTCTTTGAAAAGAGATAAAGGCTTCTATTTCACAAAGATGTTGAAGAAAAACATAAAACTATTAGAGAGCACAGATGGAGAGCTTGGTGAAAAGGTGTTTACTGCCAGAGAGTTCATTTTAGCTCTTCAGGTAGACTTGGGAATGAGACTTAGGGGAGAAAAAAATGAGATAGCCTTTGAAGTCAAAATACAGTAAACTGGATCTGTCCCATATTAAGAAAGCAAAGTCTCTGAGTGATGTAATTGGCTACTGATTCCTGGGTTCATGAGTTATACAAGCCCAGAGCTGTTTGAAAGTGGTCTGTTGTGAGCATTTGGTGCCCGTCTCAGGATTATGGCATCCACCTGCCTTGGCTGAGTACATGAGGACTCCCTTGAGATTAGAGTGCCCAGCTTTCATTTGACATAAATTGGGATTATTTGACTCAGTCAAGTCTGAAAGAAGGTTGGCAGACCAGGTGTCCAGGTCTATTAGGTGAAAGTTTATCACAAGTACAAAACAAAGGCAACTAAAGCTGAGAGTGGCAGAATAAAGTGAAAGTTTCAGTCAAGGTATAAATAAAGGATCATAGATCCTGCCGTATTTCTTTCTTCTTTTTTTTTGAGATGGAGTCTTGCTCTGTTGCCCAGGCTGGAGTGCAGTGGTGTGATCTCAGCTCACTGCAACCTCCACCTACCCGATTCAAGTGATTCTCCTACCTAAGCCTCCTGAGTAGCTGGGACTACAGGTGCCCAGCACCACGCTCAGCTTTTTTTTTTTTTTTTTGTATTTTTAGTAGAGACAGGATTTCGCCATGTTGGCCAGGCTGGTCTTGAATGCCTAACCTCGTGATCTGCCCGCCTCGGCCTCTCAAAGTGCTGGGATTACAGGTGTGAGCCACCGCGCCCGACCAGATCCTGCCATATTTCGTTTGGAAGATAAGAAAGGAAAACAAGAATTGAACAACATTTCTATAATTCAAACTGTAAGTGAGCCAAGAGCAATTGTAGAAGATTGTGTGGCAGTGATTAAGCGTCTAAGTAGAAACCAGGTGCATATCACAACATGAGGCATTCACATAGAGATATTGCTTCTATAGGTGGTCATGTTGCTTCAATTCTGCCAGGAGCCTTTCCTTTACACCCTCAGGTGTTTAAGAATCCACTTTTAAATTATAAAAATAACATTACTAGAGATTAGCTAACTGAGAAGGACTTGGAAAATAAAGATGTTTAAATATAGGGAAACATGAAAGGGATGAAAGCATTAGAAAGGGAAGAACATAAGCCTCACCTATTTCATGATCCAATCTACAACTCTCCTGGTAGTTAAGTTGTGAGGTTTTTTTTGTTTTTGTTTTTTGAAACAGAGTCTTGCTCTTGTCACCCAGGCTAGAGTGCAATGGCGTGATCTCAGCTCACTGCAACCTCCACCTCCCAGGTTTAAGTGATTCTCTTGCCTCAGCCTCCCAAGTAGCTGGGATTACAGGCATCCACCACCATGACCGCTAATTTTTGTATTTTTAGTAGAGATGGGGTTTCACCACGTTGGTAGACTGGTCTTCAACTCCTGACCTCAGGTGATCTGCCCGCCTCAGCCTCCCAAAGCTTAGGAATTACAGGTGTGAGCCACTGCACCCGGCCAAGTTGCAGTATTGACACACGCATGAGTATGTTCGTTGCGGCACTATTCACAATAGCCAAGACGTAGAATCAACCTAGATGCTCATCAACAGTGGCCTGGATAAAGGAAACGTGGTATATATACACCATGGAGTACTACACAGCCATAAAAAAGAAGAAAATCATGTCCTTTGCAGCAACATGGATGGAGCTAGAGGTCATTATCCTAAGCAAATTAACTCAGGAACAGAAAACCAAATAATGCATGTTTTCATGTATTAGTGGAAGCTACATATTGAGTACACATAGACACAAAGAAGGGAACAACAGACACCAGGGCCCACTTGAAGGGGGTGGGGGGAGAAGGGTAAAGATTGAAAAACTACCTATCAGTTATTATGCTGATTACCTGAGTGACAAAATTATCTGTACACCGAACCCCCATGACACACAATTTACCTATGTAACAAACCTGTGCATGCACCCCTTGAACCTAAAATAAATATTGGAAAGAAAAAAAAAAGTTACAGTCTTGAATGACTAAATTTACTTTGCTATAAAATCACACAAAGCATTGTTTTTATGTTGGTCAAGTATCAGGTAGTATTCCCAACTTAATGCTAAGGTGATGTCTTCAGTCAGAGAAGAAAAAGGATTTCTCTGACTCCAACCCAAGAAGGCCCCCTTTTCCCAAAGGGAACTGCTAGTCTGGTTAGGCACTTGTAACCCAACTTCACCTCAATTTGTGAAGAACTTATTAAAATAATTCTCGTATTACTGAGCAAAATTTTCCAAAATCAGAATTCTTTAGTTCCTTAAATCTTAAATTTTAAAGATGTTTAGAGGTTTTCCTGAAACCAAACTTCTAAAAAAATTACAAATTTCCTCATAATAGCACTTCTTTTATGGAGCCGGGTCTTTACATACAGACTTCTCCTGAATAACAAAATTTGCAATTCCAAATATCAAACGGAAGTTTTTCTTCTACTCTTTCCAAAAGGAGGCAAGTAACCCATTTGAGATTATACTGGTCCCAATTTTGCACAGAAGATTCTGCCTGTTCAAGAAAAAGTTCTAGGGGTTTTGAAAGATGTAAAATGCCAGATGTACAAAAGGGATGCTTATCGTTGGACCGGAATTGTTTCTTCAGGCCTAATTTACATCTAAATGTGGAGCAAGAGAGTGATGCAGAAGGAAAACTCCACCTTTTTGTCCACTGGAGAAATGAAGGTAAGAGGGAAAAAATTCTAAAATTGTTTTCCACTTGTCATTTACTAAGTCGGAAACTGGGGGGCTATTGTGAGAATACTGAAACTTCTCATTTTTCTGTCATGGTTTTTCACGCTCATTGGTTCCTGGTCGTGGTAATTAACAACAGAACTCTTAAAGAGAAAAACAAAACGAAACAAAACAAAAAACAAAAGAAAAACCCTCCTGTCATGGGTTTGTCTTCAGAGCCTGAAAGAAAAGTGAAGGATGGGGATGCAGGGGAGGAAAGATAATGTTTTTCCTCAACCCTCCTAAGCTCTTTGTTGGAATAGACCTCTGTAACAAAAGACACATTAACACGATAAAAACAGTTTATTAACATATGCAGCACACACCTCAAGGGAGAAACGTCAATGAAAAGTAACTCAAAATGGTGGCTTAGAACCCCACTCACGAGGCATCTTCAACAAGGGAAAACAAACATGTAGAAAAATGACAGGACAAAGAAAAGTGGTTTTAGGTTTCCAAGCAGGGGAAACTATAGGAAGGTAAATATATGGGAGTCCAGTTTGTTTGCAGATTCCCCGGGGCCTCTCAGGGCTGATAGGAATGTAGAGTTGTCTCCAGTAAGGGAGAATCTATATCCTGTCTTCAGGGAAGAAAGCTGGAGGACACAGAGTTTTTTCCCCGTTTGCTGCTTCTTAATTGCCTTCAGCTCAAAAATAATTTTTATGTCAAAGAAGCATATTTGGGATGACATAATCTGGGTTCCTTCAGAGGGACTGTGTGGTCAGACGAGAAGAGAGGACCGCTAGGAGTTGTGCACACAGCAGGAGCACCTAAGGGCGAGAAGGAAGGCCGCAGCCTATACAACCAGGAGGGAAGAAGAATGCAGCCAGCACTGAGACAGGGCCCTTGGCTGAGCAGTCCTCAGGCCCATGTGTGAGTTCTCAACTAGCTGTCATAACATTCTGAATGTATTATCTATGGTCATTAGTCTCATATTTATCTCCCCAAGCATGCCTAAGCATTCATGCAGCTGTTGGAGATGGTGGAACCCTGGTCAGTGATTGGCCTCCTCATGCAAACTGGGCCAGCGAATCTCCGTGGAGGCCACGCTTTGCTGACCCCAGCAGTCAGCTCCCAGGAAGAACTCCTCCTTCCTTTTCAAGGTCTCATTCTTAGCTGTATTTTGGTGGGTGCTTAGTTGCCTCCACGATCAGGTATCTTTTATCATTTCCTGCTAGCAGTAGCTTCCTGGGGATGGGAGAGAGGGTTGGGAAAAAGAACAAGAATGATAGAATCAGCCCACTTGGTACATGCAGCTTCCGACATTTTTACAGGCATTTTACAGACAGTTTTATACATGTAAAAGCATACCACATAAGTGACATTTGTTGTATAATTGGTCATATGTGTTACAGAGATTTTTTAATGTTCCTGAAATATGATAATGGCAAAAAGTCTCTAACGTTTGATAAGAGTTTATCGGCACTCATTAGATGACAAGACTCTTCAATTCCTGACTATTACTAACTGCAGGCTACGAAAAATATTTGTTTTTAGGTTGTGTGTTTTTGTCTTTC
>NC_045443.1:14371071-14386541 GCF_002776525.5 Piliocolobus tephrosceles
CAGGCTACGAAAAATATTTGTTTTTAGGTTGTGTGTTTTTGTCTTTCTTGTTTTAAATCTTCAACCAGGATCACAAGTTTCTTGTTTCAATTTGCTGACTTTGAGCAATCAATTAGCAAATATTTTTATTTCTCCCCTTCCCCTTCTTCTTTTCCTTTCCTTTCCTTTCCTTTCTTTTCTTTTTTCTTTTCTTTTCTTTTCTTTTCTTTTCTTTTCTTTTCTTTTCTTTTCTTTTCTTTTCTTTTCCTTTCCTTTCCTTTTCCTTTTCCTTTTCCTTTTCCTTTCCTTTCTTTTCTTTTCCTTTCCTTTCCCCTTTCCCCTTTCCTTTCTTTTCTTTCTCTATTGTCTAGGCTGGAGTGCAGTGGTGCGATCTCGGCTCGCTACAAGCTCCGCCTCCCAGGTTCACGCCATTCTCCTACCTCAGCCTCCCCGGTAGCTGGGACTACAGGCGCCTGCCACCACGCCTGGCTAATTTTTTTTTTTTTTTTTTTTTTAGTAGAGACAGGGTTTCATCGTGTTAGCCAGGATGATCTCGATCTCCTGACCTCGTGATCCACCTGCCTTGGCCTCCCACACTGCTGGGAATTACAGGCGTGAATCACCGCGCCTGGTAGCAAATATTTTTCTAACCCGTTTTTTACCACGTACTTTGGGAGAGTAAGCTAGGCATAAGGCAAGTTTCCTGTATTAGGTGGCTTAATATTTGGTTAGAGAGTTTTTGTTTGTTTGTTTGTTTGTTTGTTTGAGACGGAGTTTCACTCTTGTCGCCCAGGCTGGAGAGCAATCGCAGGATCTCCCTCACTGCAACCTCCACCTCTTGGTCTCACCCTCACAAGTAGCTGGGATTACAGGCTATTTTTAGAGACGGGGTTTCACCATGTTGGCCAGGTTGGTCTCAAGTGATGCACTCACCTCAGCCTTCCAAAGTGCAAAGTGCTGGGATTACAGGTGCGAGCCAGGCACCCAGCTGGTTAGAGAGATTGGGTTCAAAGGATTCTATTATCCTCTGCTTGCTAGGATTGATTCAGCCATTGTTAGCAGCAGTGGTTCCCTTCCTTTCTCTCTCCACCTATGCAGATCTTTCACAAAGCAGATGAGTTTCTCATAGAGCTAGGAGAAACACTCGCTTTAGGCAAGGATCATTCGTTTACCAGTATAATGAAACACATAACATTGTAATAAACGAAAGAGATTTCAGGCCGGGCGTGGCGGCTCACACCTGTAATCCCAGCACTTTGGGAGGCCAAGGTGGGCAGACCATGAAGTCAGGAGTTCGAGACCAGCCTGACCAACATGGTGAAATCCCATCTCTATTAAAATCGAGACCACGGTGAAACCCCGCCTCTACTAAAAATACAAAAAAAAAAAAAAACATTAGCCAGGCTAGGTGGCGGGTGCCTGTAGTCCCAGCTACTCGGGAGGCTGAGGCAGGAGAATGGCATGAACCGGGGAGGCGGAGCTTGCAGTGAGCCGAGATCGCGCCACTGCACTCCAGCCTGGGGGACAGAGCGAGATTCCATCTCAAAATAAATAAATAAATAAATAAAAATACAAAATTTAGCCAGGCATGGTGGTGCATGCCTGTAATCCCAGTTACTTAGGAGGCTAAGGCAGGAGAATCGCTTGAACCTGGGAGGCAGAGGTTGCAGTGAGCTGAGATCATGCCACTGCACTCCAGCGTGGTGACAGAGTGAGACTCTGTCTCAAAAAAAGAGAGAGATTTCTAGATATACTTTCAGTGGAATGGTACAATGCTTGGATTATCCAACCATCTAAGGATATTTACTTGGCTTTGACTGCACAGTTTTACAACTCCTTAGAGACTAAAATTAACTTGCAGAAAACAAGTAGCAATGCAAATCATTCTTCTCCATAGCCATGCGGATGAATTCTGTCCAGGGAGGGGACAAATCTCCTTCTCTCCCAGAAGTCAGTTTTACATCCACTTGGAAATTTAGTCTTCATGATTTATACATATTATCTGTTGTTTGGATTCCCCTTTGGACCTGTTGTAATATCTTACTGTTTTCCTCATTTAACCAAAGAGTAAAATCTTCGACATATTCTTTTTACATTTATAAAAGATTTATGATTTTTTTTTTGTGGGGGGTGGGGCAGGGGGACAGGGTCTCACTCCATCACCCAGGCTGGAGTGCAGTTGTGTGATCTTGGCTCACTGCAACCTCCGCCTCCCTGTTTCAAACAATTCTTCTCCTTTAGCCTCCCAAGTAGCTGGGACTACAGGCGTGCGCCAGTATGCCTGTCTAATTTTTTTTGTATTTTTAGTCGAGACAGGGTTTCACCATGTTGGCCAGGCTGGTCTTGAACTCCTGACCTCAAGTGATCTGCCCGCCTCAGCCTCCCAAAGCGCTGAGATTTCAGGTGTGAGCCACCTGCACCTGGCTGAGACTCATGATTTTGTCATTAGAAAAAATCCTTTAACATTAGGAGCAGAAAAACTCTCAAATTAACTTGGTCAAATGGAGAAATGTAATGGGAATATACAGGCCCATTTCAAGGGAAACTAAGGCAGGATGCATCAAGCCTTCACTAGATCTAGAAGAGAAAAATCTTTAGGAGCCCCAAGAAGTTATCTTACAATTTTCCAAAGCCATATGATCTTTTGTCTCTGCATCTCACTTTGCATCTGCTTTGTCTTACTCCTTTTGGACTCTTATAACAAAACATCTTAGGGCCAGGCACAGTGGCTCACGCCTGTCATCCCAGCACTTTGGGAGGCCGGGGTGGGCAGATCACCTGAGGACAGAAGTTCAAGACCAAACTGACCAACATGGAGAAACCCCGACTCTACTAAAAATAATAATAATAATAATAATAATAATAATAATACAAAATTGGTCGGATGTGGTGGTGCATGCCTGCAATCCCAGCTACTCGGGAGGCTGAGGCAGGAGAATCACTTGAACCTGGGAGGCGGAGGTTGCAGTGAACCGAGATCATGCCATTGCACTCCAGTATGGGCAGCAAGAGCGAAACTCCATCTCAAAAAAAAAAAAAACAAAAATCTTAGAATGGGAAATTTATAAACAACAGATATTTATTGCTTATGGTTCTGGAGGCTGAGGAGTCCAAGATAAAGGCACCAACAGATACAGTGTCTGGTGAGGGCTCTCTGCTTCATAAATGGCATCTTCTCTGTGTTCTTACATGGTAAAAAGGGTAAACAACTCACTTGAATTTCTTTGTGAAGGTTCTGCCTTCATGATTTCATTACCTCCTAAAGGGCCTAAGTCTTTTTTTTTTTTTGAGACAGGGTCTTGCTCTGTCACACAGGCTGGAGTGCAATGGCACAATCTCTGTGCACTGGCATCCTCAACCTTTTGGGCTCAAGCAATCCTCCTCCCTCATCCTCCCAAGTAGCTGGGACCAGAGGTACCTGCTACCATGCCCGGCTCATTTTTGTATTTTTTGTAGAGACAAGAACTTGCTACATTGCCCAGGCTGTTCTTGGACACCTGGCCTCAAGTAATCCAACCTGGCCTCCCAGAGTGCTGGGATTACAGGTGTGCTCTACCACATCTGGCCCTAACCTTTAATACAATTACATTGGTGATTGAGTTTCAACATATGAATTTTGGGGGGATATAAACATTCATGCTTTATTCTCTTCTCTTTCAGAAGACTGATTTTCTCTGCTTTTCCATGTACATAGGAGAAATGGCTACCAAAGCCCTGAAGTTACAGACACTTCCTTTTTTTTGGAGACAGAGTCTTGCTCTGTTGCCCAGACTAGAGTGTAGTGGCACAGTCTTGGCTCACTGCAACCTCTGCCGCCCGTGTTCAAGTGATTCTCCTGCCTCAGCCTCCTGAGTAGCTGGGATTACAGGCACCTGCCACCACGCCTGGCTAACTTTTTATATTTTTAGTAGAGATGGGGTTTCACCATGTTGGCCAAGCTGGTCTCGAACTCCTGACCTCATGATCCACCCACCTCGGCCTCCCAAAGTGCTGGAATTACAAGTGTGAGCCACCGTGCCCGGCCACAGACACTTCTTTCATTTACTCGTTCAACAAAAATCTGTTGGATACTTACTATGCCAGATACCTGTTGCTCCAGTACCACCAGCCAATATATGAACTTTTCAGTATTCCTATACACATTTCTGAAAGACAGAATCTTAGTGTCTCAGCTACAGCTAGGTCATGTATGCACTCTGAATGGTTGTGCCCAGGGGGGGAAATTACATAGTCCACTGCTATGGGAGAGAATTCCCAAGACGGCTGGATAAAGCAGACAAAAGAAGTAACATGTTTTCTTCATACATAAAACATAGACTGCTTAAATAATATAGTGTTCAATATGTACTGTGTTTCAGTCCCAGCTGGAGTATAGTGCCAAACAGTTCTGCCACTAACCACCTGGAGGTAGTGCACATGTCACAGGTTCATGGCTCAGTTTTCCTTAAGACTGTCCTTACTTCAGATGCCAACACAAATTCCAGAGGTCCCCAGTCCACCCATACATTTGACTAACTTGGCTTCACATTTCAGGTTTTTAGTAACTCCTTCAGGTTTGAGAATTTACTAAAACAGCTCAAGAAAATTATCTACTTATGATTAGCTTTATTATAAAGATACAGCTCAAAAATTGTCAATTGAAGACACACATAAGGAAAGTTCTGGGAGGGAAGGCAGAGCTTTGGTCACCTCTTCTAAAAAAATTTGGATGAGTTGTCCTCTTGGTACATCAAGGTTCACCAACCAGGAATCTCCACTGAGCTCCAGTATTCAGAGTTTTTATTGGAGATTCATTATGTAGGCATGATTGATTGAGTAAGTCATTGACCTTGTGATTGAACTCAATCAGGTCAGCCTGGCTCAAAGTCCCAAGTATCTAATCCTCTAATCACATGGTTGATCTTTCTGATGACCAGTCACTCATCTTGAGGCTAGTGGCCCAAAATGAGTCATCCCCCTAGTATTACAAAGACATTTCTGTCACTCTGGAAGTTCCAACAATTTTTGAAGCTCTCTGCCAAGAACTGAGACAAAGACCAGATATACTCTTTATTATACCATAATATATCTTTATATTGTAGTAAATGCTGTAAGTGTTCAGGTACCCACTTTCCTGAACACTTGGGGGCTACTGGTTGAGATAAAATGAACTGGCCTGGAGGAATAGACATTCCAAGAAGGAAAAAGAACAGAGAAAGCCATTCAGATGAGATTCAAAAAAATTTTTTTAATATGATAAACTGGTAAAATAAAATAAGTACAGTATTTTTGCTTGGCCTAAAAGAGATTTGTGTAGACTATAAGGTTCTAAAGGTGCTTGGGGCTCAATAGTCAAGGACTGTGACTGATGACTTTTGGAAATGTATCTTGTTGATAGGAGGTTTCAGCAAAAAAGGGAGTTAATGACATAAATGATATTTTAGGAAGACCACACTGACAGCAGTATGTAGGTTGAATTAGAAGAGAGAAATCAGAGAAGCTGTTAAGAAGTGTCAAAGTATAATTTTAAAAGTGTATAAGTTTTAAAAGCATGGCTTTCATACAAATATAGAATGAACACATGTCACTGATTATTACTTAAATCATTAATGAGTCAGATAATAAGTTAGCTGAAAGAAGAATTATAAGAATAAGAAATATGTAATAATCTGAAAATGCATAGAGAAATATATTTGCTAGGTTTGACATAAAACTTTGAAGGCCTTTTTGTTTTTGTTTTTTTTTTGAGACAAGGTCTTGCTCAGTCACCCAGGCTGGTGTGCAGTGGCGCGAACATGCTCACTGTGGCTTCCATCTCCCAGGCTCAAACAATTCTCTCACCTCAGCCTCCCAAGTTATGGGGACTACAGGCATGCACCATCATGCCTGGCTAATTTTTCATTTTTTGTAGAGACAGGGTTTTGCTATGTTGCCCAGGCTGGTCTCAAACTCCTGGGCTCAAGTGATCTTTCCTCCTTGGCCTCTCAAATTGTGGGGATTACAGGCATGAGCCACCACACCCAGCTTGAAAAAGTAGTTTTCTACATTCAGAGTTGGAGATAGAATTTGAAGGAAAATAAAGGACTTTCCATGTACACATCAGAAAGTAGAACATAAGGAATAATATGACAATATGCCTCATCAAACAAATGGTCACTCTTAGATTTTCAGTTCTATGTAAATCTTGCTCCACAGGATATTGGGTTAGCGGGTTTCCACAGAATCATCTGCTTCTGATCTAAAAATAATCTTAAAACCACAGTTAAGTGCCCTGATACAGTGAGACAGAGTATAAGCAATGCCAGCTTGAAGCCTATACCCACGAGTTTATTCACTGCAGTATTAATAATTAGAGTATCTGGTACAGTCTTGTACATAAGGCTCTGAGGATGTTCTTTGATAAGGACCCAATTTTTACTTATAGCTTATGACAGAGCATTTAAACGAGCATGAGAGAAAAGCAGAACCACACGGTGGTGATAAGACTGAATGGACTCTAATTAGTAAGAGCAGCGAATAATATCAGAATGGAATATAAAATTTTGTGTGTTTTTTTTTTTTTAAGACAGAGTCTCACTCTGTCGCCCAGGCTGGAATGCAGTGGCTTGATCTAGGCTAACTGCAACCTCCACCTCCCAGGTTCAAGCAATTCTCCTGCCTCAGCCTCCCGAGTAGCTGAGATTATAGGCAAGTGCCAACAAACCTAGCTTATTTTTGTATTTGTAGTAGAGACGGGGTTTCACCATGTTGACCAGGCTGGTCTCGAATTCCTGACCTCAGGTGATCCACCCACCTTGGCCTTTCACAGTACTGGGATTATAGGCATGAACCACTGTGCCCAGCCGAGAATAAAATTCTTTGTTGTTGTTGTTTGTTTTTTTTGAGATGGAGTCTCACTCTGTTGCCCAGGGTGGAATGCACTGGTGTGATATCGGCTCACTGCAACATCCACTTCCTGGGTTCAAAGTGATTCCCCAGCCTCAGCCTCCTGAGTAGCTGGATTGGGGCGCCCACCACGCCTGGCTAATTTTTGTATTTTTAGTAGAGACGAGGTTTCACCATGTTGGCCAAGCAGATCTCAAACTCCTGACCTCAGGCAATCTGCCTGCCTCAGTCTCCCAAAATTCTGGGATTACAGGCATGGACCACCATACCCGATGAAGAATACAATTCTTTATAGGTAAAAATATATAACAATTCTATTAAATATTAATAAACATTTTCTTGAAGATAAGAACATGTTAGGGACAGTGAGAGCACTGCCAAATCTCCTACCATATAAAGTATACGTGGTACCTGAAACGTATTTATGTATTTTGTTTGTTTGTTTGTTTTAAGTCAAGGTCTTATTTTGTCACCCAGCCTGGAGTATAGTAGCACAATCATGGCTTGCTGCAGGCTCCACCTCCCGGGCTCAAGCAATCCTCCTACCTCAGTCTCCCAGGTACTATGGGACCACAGTTGCACGCCGCCACATTCACCTAATTTAAAAAAAAAAAAATTTGGTAGGGATGGGTATTTTGCATGTTAGTTAGGCTGGTCTTGAACTCTTGCGCTCAAGCAAGCCTCCTGCCTCAGCCTCACAAAGTGCTAGGATTACAGGAGTGAACCACCATGCGTGGCCTCATATTTATCTTAGTAATATTTTACTTGTTCGAAATTAACCAACAGAAAGTCACACTTCTGTTTTGATTTCACAATTCTTACTATGTGTTTCTTAAAATAGTGTTGAAATAATTACAAAATATAAAGGATACCAGACAAACTTCCATTTTGGCCTTCCCTTCTAATAGGTAAAAGAACAAATCTTTGTGATTGCCAAGGGACTCTCTGGGAAACTTTAAGATAGTAGAAGTTTAAAAGACTTTTTGAAATTATTATTATTTTTAATTTAGGCTCTAATCTTGGGAATTAAAAAACAGAGGAGACTTGGCCACTTGATAAAAGTGGAATTATATGCTCCCGTATTAGTCAAAATTCTCTTAGAGGGACAGAACTAATAAGATATATACATGGAGTTTATTAAGATTAACTTACAGGATCCACAGGGTCCCACAATAGGCTGTCTGCAAGCCCAGGAGCAAGGAGAGTCAGTCCGAGTCCCAAAACTGAAGAACTTGGAGTCTGAGGACAGGAAGCATCAGGCACGGGAGAAAGATGTAGCCTGGGAAGCTAGGCCTGTCTCTCTCCTTTTCACATTTTTCTGCCTACATTATTATATTTACTGGCAGCTGATTAGATTGTGCCCACCAAGTTAAGGGTGGATCTGCCGCCCCCAGCCCACTGACTCAAATGTTTTTTTTTTTTTTTTTTGGAGAGGGGTCTTCCTCCGTCGCCCCGGGTGGAGTGCAGTGGCCGGATCTCAGCTCACTGCAAGCTCCGCCTCCTGGGTTTACGCCATTCTCCCACCTCAGCCTCCGAGTAGCTGGGACTACAGGCGCCCGCCACGTCGCCCGGCTAGTTTTTTGTATTTTTTAGTAGAGACGGGGTTTCACCGTGTTGGCCAGGATGGTCTCGATCTCCTGACCTCGTGATCCGCCCATCTCAGCCTCCCAAAGTGCTGGGATTACAGGCTTGAGCCACCGCGCCCGGCCATCAAATGTTAATCTCTTTTGGTAACAGCCACAAAGACACCCCCAGGATTAATACTTTGTATCCTTCAATCCAATCAAGTTGACAGTATTAACCAAAACAGGTTCACCCCTTGTCAACTTGAACCCACACACATCTCCTGAGATCATACGTAATCTTAAAATAAAGACAATAATAAGGTCACAATTACACCTAACATAATACAACTATCCTTTGTACAACCAGAAATGCACCAATTCCCAAACCAAGTAGTATTACATAAAGTTAACATTATGTAAATGCTGACAGGAAGTCAATAAATCTTATGTCACATGATAAAGGAAAAGGAAATAAAATGAAGATATTTTAGTACAAGGGTCTACATGCACAAACATGTTTTTAACAAAAGAAGGAAGAAATGCACATGACAGTTACAGTCCTCATTTCTGCAGCTGGTCACGTGGCCATAGCTAGTTTTGATGACTACCTTTTTCTACTGTCCATTCTGTATTCCCTTTGCCTTCAGCAAGCACCTCAGCAGGTCGTGGTTTTTTTCCTGGTGGAGTGACCCAGTCCTTCATTCCTGAAGGGTCTGGGCCATTTGTAGTTCTGCCTGAATTGGGCTGTTGTAGTTTCCCATTGACCTTAATCACAGGGCATGGTATTACTAAGAGACGCCCTAATGGATCTCCTGTATTCCACGCATACTCTTCCTTACCTCTGTTGTGGAGGAGTAGACTGTATTTAGTAGTCCAGGCCAATCACCGCAGCCAACAATGTAACACCCTTCTTTGCCTGTTGACTTAAAGGTAGGAAGAGCCCAAAGTGTCCAGGTGGGAATCGTTTTTTTTTTTTTTTGAGATGGAGTTTCTCTCGTTACCCAGGTTGGAGTGCAATGGTGTGATCTCGGCTCGCTGCAACCTCCACCTCTCAGGTTCAAGCAATTCTCCTTCTTCAGCCTCTCGAGTAGCTGGGATTACAGGCGTGCACCACCATGCCCGGCCTCCCAAATTTTGTATTTTTAGTAGAGACAGGGTTTCTCCATGTTGGTCAGGTTGGGCTCGAACTCCTGACCTCAGGTGATCCTCCAACCTTGGCCTCCCAAAGTGCTAGGATTACAGGCATGAGCCACCCTGCCCGGCCTCCAGGTGGCAATCTTAACTTCCAGTGTAATGGAATCATTGTTGTGTCTCTGTGTGACAGCGTTCCTCCCTCTGGAACTAAGACCTCTAGGCCAGTAGAACGTAATGTGGCAGGAACAGAAAGCAAAAATTTTGCTAGTGGATCCCTAGGGGTGATAGTGAGTGATCAATCCACTTCCACCTCCAACCCTTGATTCCTGGACCCGTGAATCCTGGCCGTGAGAGAAACAGTACCATCCACTGGATGCTGATTCAGAGCATACACAGCCTTCTGGAGAACTTTGCCCCAGCTCTGCAAAGTATCGTCACCTAGTCGGCATTGTAATTGTGACTTCAAAAGGCCATTCCACCATTCTGTCAATCCAGCTGCTTCAGGATGATGGGGAACGTGGTAAGACCAGTGAATTCCATGAGCATACGCCCACTGCCACACTCCTTTAGCCATAAAGTGAGTGCCTTGGTCAGAGGCAGTGCTGTGTGGAATACCGTGACAGTGGATAAGGCATTCCGTGAGTCCGTGGATGCTAGTCTTGGCAGAAGCATTGGGTGCAGGATAGGCAAACCCATATCCAGAGTAAGTGCCTATTCCAAGGAGGACAAACCTCTGCCCTTTCCATGATGGAAGAGGTCCAATATAGTCAACCTGCCACTAGGTAGGTGGCTGATCACCCCAAGGAATGGTGCCATATTGAGGGCTCAGTGTTGGTCTCTTGCTGCTGGCAAATTGGGCACTCAGCAGTGGCCGTAGCCAGGTCACCCTTGGTGAGTGGAAGTCCATAGTGCTGAGCCCATTTGCAACCTCCATCCCTGCCACCATGGCCTCTTTGTTCATGGGACCATTGGGCAATCACAGGAGTGGCTGGGGAAAGAGGCTGAGTGGTGTCCACAGAACAGGTCATCCTGTCTACTTGATTATTAAACTCCTCCTCCGCTGAGGTCACCTGTTGGTGAGTACTCACATGGGATACAAATATCTTCACAGTTTTTAACCACTCAAAGAGGTTGATCCACATACCTTTTCTTCAAATTTCTTTGTCACCAATTTTCCAATCATTCTTCTTCCAAGTCCCTGACCATCCAGCCAAACCATTGGCTACAGCCCACGAAAATCAATATATAATCTCAAATCTGGCCATTTCTTCTTCCATGCAAAGTGCACAACCAGGTGCACTGCTAAAGTTTTGCCCACTAGGAAGATTTCCCTTCACCACTGACCTTCAGGGATGTTTTAGAATGGGGCTGTAGTGCTGCAGCTGTCCACTTTCACGTGGTGCCGCCATATCGTGCAGAACCATCTGTGAACCAGGCCCTGGTCCTCTCTTCCTCTGTCAACTGATCATAGAGAACTCTCCATGAGGCCATCAGTGAAGGCTCGGGAAGGGAAGGCAGGGTGGCAGGAGTGGAGACCATGGGGATTTGAGCCACCTCCTTATGTAACTTACTTGTGCCTTCAGGACCTGTTCAAATCCAATCACGTATATAGTACTTCCATTTGATGATGGGATGCTGCTATACATGACCCCCTGTATGGCTAGATGGGTCAGAAAGCACCCAGTTCATGACAGGCTGTTCTGGTTGCGTGGTGTCTTACTTGATGGCCCATAGTCAAACGTTCAGTTTCCACCAAAGCCCAGTAACAGGACAATAGCTCTCTCTTAAAAAAAAAGAGAGCTTATCTGCAGAAGATTGCAGGGGCTTGTTCCAAAATCCTAGAGGCCTCAGGCCTATGGGAGACTGCCAAGGGCTCCAAACAGCATCCCTATCTGCCACTAACACCTCAAGTACTATTGGCTCTGCTGGGTCATATGGCTCAAATGGCAGAGCAGCTTGCACAGCAGCCTGGACCTGTTGCAGAACCTTCTCCTGTTCTGAACCCCACTCAAAACTAATAGCCTTTCATGTCATTTAATAAATGAGCCAGAATAACACACCCAAATGAGGAATGTGTTGCCTCCAAAATCTAAATAGGCCCACTGGATGTGCCTCTTTCTTGGTTGTAGGAGGGGTCAAATGCAGCATCTTTTCCTTTACCTTGGAAGAAATATCTTGACAGACCCCACACTGCTGGACCCCTAGAAATTCTACTGAGGTAGAAGTTCCCTGAATTTTAGACAGATTTATTTCCCATCCTCTGGCACACAAATGTCTCACCAATAAGTCTAGCGAGTTTGCTATTTCTTGCTCACTGAATCCAATGAGCATAATGTCATCTATGTAAGAGATCAGTGTGATATCTTGCGGGGGTGAAAAGCTATCAAGGTCTCTCTGAATAAGATTATGACACAAAGTGGAGAGCTGATAAACCCCCGAGGTAGGACAGTAAAAGTATATTGCTGTCTTTGCCACCTGAAGGCAAATTGCTTCTGGTGGGCCTTATGAAAAGGAATGGAGTAAAAGGCATTTGCAAAGCCAATGGCTGTACACCAGTACCAGGATATGTGTTAACTTGCTTAAGCAATGAAACTACATGGTACAGCAGCTCAAATTGCAGTCACCACTTGCTTAAGCTTATGATAATCCACTGTCATTCTCCAAGATCCAGCTGTCCTCTGCACAGGCCAAATGGGAGAGTTGAACAGAGATGTGGTGGCAATCATCACCCCTGCATCTTTGAAGTCCTTGATAGTGGCAATAATTTCTGCAATCTCTCCAGGGATGCAATATTGTTTTGATTTACTATTTGTCTAGGTAGAGACAGCTCTAATGGCTTCCATTTGGCCTTTCTCACCATAATAGCTGTCACCCTACCAGTCAGGGAGCCAAAATGGGGGCTCTGTCAGCTGCTAAGTATGTCTATGCCAATTATGTATTCTGGCACTCGGGAAATGACCACGGGATGAGTCTGGGACCTACTAGACTCGCCCCTACTTTACCTGGAGGATCACAGTGATGCTTTGGGTCCCCTGAAATCAAAGTCAGTTCAGAACCAGTGTCCAATAATCCCCGAAATGTCTGATCATTTCCCTTCCCCAAAGCACAGTTACCCTGGTGAAAGGCCAGAGGCCTCCTTGGGGAAGGATGGGAGAAAGATTCACTGCATAAAGTGTTGGTAATATCGTGCGGTCCTTCCTCAAGAGGACCCAGGCTCCCCTTCATTCAAGGGGTTCTGGGTCTGTAAACTGGCTCAAGTTTGAAAATTGATTGAGGGGCCATGATTCTCTGCTTTTATAATTCAAATAAGTCTTGTCCCTTTGACCTAGAAGTTTTCTGTTTGTATAATTTAAATAGGAATGCAGTAGACTTCCTATCAATTTAACTTCTAGGTATGCCGAGATTAATTAGCCAATGCCTGAGCTCTACAGGAGTCAGTCTATTCTGATTGTCACTTTGCCTGTGCTTTCTTTTATGGTAGCTAAACCCACCTTGCCTTTGAGGGTTGGCACTTGGCCCCTGCTACCTCAGGATCCAATGATTCCCATTGTATTTAAATTTTGCAGTCGAGTGACTGCAGCTGCCACCATTAGGTGTGACATACAGTGAAGGGCAATTACTGGATTCTTCGAAGATGCAGGTGCTGTCTGCACAAATCTGTTTCACAAGGCATTGGTCAAGGGTGTATCTTCTGGACCCTCCCAGCTGGGATGAGCAGGTCTAAGATGACTAATCCACTCCACCATCCCAATCTCCCTAAGCTTTTGGATCCCTTCCTCTACATTAAACCAAGGGAGATCAGGCATTTCCAGCTCCTCACAGTGGGCCATCTTTTAAGTCATATTTCAGCTAACCAAGCAAATAAACTACTAGAATCTTTTTTAACTCCCTAACCTGATCCAGCTCTATGTTCCTTCTACCATTACCCCATACCTTTAATGTCCATCCCTGGCCAGGCACGGTGGCTTATGCCTGTAATCCCAGCAGTTTGGGAGGCTGAGGTGGACATTTCACTTTAAGTCAAGAATTTGAGACCAGCCTGGCCAACATTGTGAAACACTGTTTTTACTAAAATTACCAAAATTAGCCTGGCTTTGCGGCATACGCCTGTATTCCCAGCTACTCAGGAGGCTGAGGCAAGAGAATCACTTGAATCTGGGAGGTGGAGGGAGGTGGAGGTTGCAGTGAGCCGAGATCGTGCCATTGCACTCTGGCCTGGGTGACAGAGTGAGACTTTTTCTAAAAAAAAAAAAAAAAAAAAAAATCCATTCCCATGCCTGTGCTCCCAGTTTGCTATTTATATAAATTAGAGAACTCAAACAGTTCTTTTCTTTTTGCGTGTAGTGCATCTCCTGATGGGTCACACTCTCAACCTCATCTCTAGGGCCTTGCTGGGACTTTAGTTATAGGTCTAGAAGCAAACAGACGTATTAGGGGTGGCTTCTGAGGGGACTCAACATTATCTTGCCTGCGTGGCAACTGCCTCAGGGGAGGCCATCACTGTTGTCCAGGAAGCACAAGGTTTATCTTTTCAGACAAAGGTGGAAAGAGAGCCTGGGTCAGGGAGGAGATGTTGCCACTACTGGGGATGGGGAAGCTGTTCCTTCTGGGAAAAAAGGTTAATTCGAGTTTACAAACTCAGTGTCCTCAGCTTCATCAGGGTTCTCCCACGTCCTCATTCCAAGTATCAGGGTCTTATTCTTTTCCAATTAATGCCCTCACTTTAACAGTAGACACCCGGTGAGGCTGTGCATGCATCTTTCGTTGCAGGTCAGCCATTCACTCGCATGATAAGAGTTTGTGTCTGTTTTTGCACAATTTCAGTTCTTTCTCTACAGGATATAAGACTCTCACTCAGGGCAGTCTTAGCAGATTTGATTCTCAGTATGTGCTTCTGAAGCCAGAGACAGAATCCCTGAGTTCATCATTTTCTTTTTTTTTTTTTTTTTTGAGACAGAGTCTCACTCTGTTGCCCAGGCTGGAGTGCAGTGGTGCGATCTCAGTTCACTGCAAGCTCCGCCTCCCGGGTTCCCGCCATTCTCCTGCCTCAGCCTCCCGAGTAGCTGGGACTGTAGGCACCCGCCACCACACCCACCTAATTTTTTTTTGTATTTTTAGTAGAGACAGGGTTTCACCGTGTCAGCCAGGATGGTCTCGAACTCCTGACCTCGTGATCTGCCCGCCTCGGCCTCCCCAAGTGGTGGGAAGAGTTCGTCATTTTCTTTCATCACTTTTTCCACTGAAATTAGGAGCAACCAACCAGCTTCACTGTGTTCCTCGGTTCTCCACATATGGTCAAAGGTATTCTGTATAGGGTCACAAAACTCCTTGCCTCTCACGAGCGGTGAATCAGGAGTGTCAAATGCATTTACTCTGCGTAACTCTCTAAATAGTTTCCTCCAAGGACTATGAGTGTTCTCCATACTATTAGAAGTAAGTCCTTAGCATTTTTGGGTCTAATCATATTAAGCAGCCAACTCCAGAAACTCCAAAACCAATAAAAGAACTCCATCCTTAATATTCTGTTCCTCTAGAACTACTCCTGGTACCAAAATTTGTATATGTATATTCCATTGGGGGAGTTTATTAACTTTCACAATCACAAGGTCCCCCAATAGGCTGTCTGCAAGCTGAGGAACAAGGAGAGCCAGTCCGAGTACCAGAACTGAAGAACTTGGAGTCGGATGTTTGAGGGCAGGAAGCATCCAGCATGGGAGAGAGATGTAGCTGGGAGACTAGGCCCATCTCTCCTTTTTACATTTTTCTACCTGCTTCATATTTGCTGGCAGCTGATTAGATTGTGTCCGCCAGATTAAGGGCGGATCTGCTTTCCCCAGCCCACTGACTGAAATGTTCATCTCTTTTGGCAACACCCACATAGACACACCCAGAATTGATACTCTATCCCTCAATCCAGTCAAGTTGGTT
>NC_045443.1:14391541-14417286 GCF_002776525.5 Piliocolobus tephrosceles
AAAAAAAAAAAAAAAAGGAAAGATATTCCATGTTCATGGATTGGAAGACTCAATATTATTAACATGTCCGTAACTAAAAACCAGTAACAAGGAACAAGATCGAAGCCATAATTAAAAGTCTCCCAGCAAAGAAGAGCCTGGGACCAGATGGCTTTACTGCTGAATTCTACCATACATATAAAACGGAACTGATACCAATTGTACTCAAACTATTGTAAAAAATAGAGGAGGAGGGAAAACTTCCAAACTCAGTCTGTGAGGCCAGTGTTACCCTGATAACAAAACTAAAGAAACATCAAAAAAAAAAAAAAAAAAGACAGAAAGAAAGAAAAGAAAAAACAGAAAGGAAACTAGTCAAACATCACAAATGAATATTGATGCAAAAATCCTCAGCAAAACTCTAGCATAAAAAATACATTAAAGTCCAGGCATGGTGGCTCATGCCTGTAATCCCAGCACTTTGGGAGGCCCAGGCAGGTGGATCACCAGAGGTCAGGAGTTCCATCTCAGGCTGGCCAACATGGTAAAACCCCATCTCTACTAAAAATACAAAAATTAGCCTGGCATATTGGTGGGTGCTTGTAATCCCAGCTACTCGGGAGGCTGAGGCAGGAGAATCGCTTGAACCTGGGAGATGGGGTTTCACCATGTTGGACAGGCTGCTCTCTATCTCCTGACCTCAGGTGATCCTCCCACCTCAGCCTCCCAAAGTACTAATATTACAGGTGTGAGCCACTGCACCCAGCCCTAATTGTACTTTTTTCTAATTTTATTTTTTGGAGTCTGGCTCTGTCACCCAGGTCAGAGTAGAGTGGCACAATCTCAGCTCACTGCAACCTCTGCCTCCTGTTTTCAAGTGATTCTCCTGCCTCAGCCTTCCAAGTAGCTGGGATTACAGGCTGCGCCACCATGCCTGGCTAATTTTTGTATTTTTAGTAGAGACAGGGTTTTGTCATGTTGGCCAGTCTGGTCTCGAACTTCTGACCTCAAGTGATCCGCTCACCTTGGCCTCCCAAAGTGCTGGGATTACAGGCGTGAGCCACTGCGCCCAGCCTGGATAATTTTTCTTTTTCTTTTCTTTTCTTTTTTTTTTGAGATGGAGTCTTGCTGTGTTGCCCACGCTGGAGTGCAGTGGCGTGATTTCAGCTCACTGCAACCTCTGCCTCCCGGGTTCAAGCCTCTTGGCCTCAGCCTCCCGAGTAGCTGGGATTACAGGTGCCTGCCACAATGCCTGGTTAATTGTTTTTGTATTTTTAATAGAGATGAGGTTTCACCATCTTGGCCAGGCTGGTCTTGAACCCCTGACCTCATGATCCACCCACCTCTGCCTCCCCAAGTGCTGGGATTACAGGCGCCTGGCCGATAATTTTTCTTAATAAGAGAGAGTACCATGATAAAGTGTGGAAAAGAATACTTCAAATTTATTTCTTCTTTAGACTTCTGTTTATATCTTAGTTACGTCTGCTACATTTTTGCAGGTTGTTGGAATCCCAAGCCAGGTAGAGTTTGTGCGTCATTTAAAATTGCTTTCACTGAGAATTTTCTCTTCATTTGTTGGCAAGGCTTCTAACACGTTTGATTTCCTTTTAAGCAGATAAATGCCAGTTTCCTTCAATGGGAACACTTTTAGCTGAGTTTCTAAAAATAGGAATGGGATTTGAAGCAGGTTAGGTTCTCTTACAACTCCTACATTTCCCCCCTTTCCACAAATACATATGGATACTCTTTTTACATGTATTTATGTTTGTATCACATGCAAAAGTTCCTTTTGGTGTTCCACTCAAGTAAAACTTACATGTCTTGAGGTATTTATTCCCTAGTCTACCTTAAGACCCTATGTCTTTCTGAATAGAACAGTGTTTAAGAGGGCAGTGGTGGTAACAAGGTCTCAGCGTGAATCTTGGCTCAGCTCCTGCTACCTCTGTGATCTTGAATAAGTACATTAACACTTTTTGTCTTAGTTTCTTTACCTGGTTTATGCTGAAATATTTCTTTTCTTTTTTTTTTTTTTTTTGAGACGGAGTCTTGCTGTGTCGCCCGGGCTGGAGTGCAGTGACCGGATCTCAGCTCACTGCAAGCTCCACCTCCCGAGTTCACGCCATTCTCCCACCTCAGCCTCGGAGTAGCTGGGACTACAGGCGCCCGCCACCACGTCCCGCTAATTTTTTGTATTTTTTAGTAGAGACAGGGTTTCACCATGTTAGCCAGGATGGTCTTGATCTCCTGACCTCGTGATCCACCCGCCTCGGCCTCCCAAAGTGCTGGGATTACAGGCTTGAGCCACCGCGCCCGGCCCTATGCTGAAATATTTCTTAGGCAGTTTGGGTTGCTATAGCAAAGTGCCATAGACTGTATATAAATAACAGAAATTATTCCTCACAGTTCTGAGGGCTAGAAGTCTTAGACCAAAGTGCTGGCACAGTTGTGTTCTGGTAAGGGCCCTCTTCTAGCTGCAGACAGCCAACTCCTTGTTACATCTTCACATGTCAGAAAAGGAGTAGGCTAGCTCTCTGACTGTGTTTTTTTTTTTTTTTTTTTTTGAGAGGGAGTCTCGCTCTGTCACCCAGGCTGGAGTGCAGTGGCCGGATCTCAGCTCATCGCAAGCTCCACCTCCCGCGTTCACGCCATTCTCCTGCCTCAGCCTCCTGAGTAACTGGGACTGCAGGCGCCTGCCACCACGCCCGGCTAAATTTTTGTATTTTTAGTAGAAACAGGGTTTCACCGTGTTCGCCAGGATGGTCTTGATCGCCTGACTTTGTGATCCGCCCGCCTCGGCCTCCCAAAGTGCTGGGATTACAGGCGTCAGCCACCGCTCCCGGCCTTTTTTTTTTTTTTTTTTTTTATGGAGTCTTGCTCTCATTGCGCAGGCTGGAGTGCAGTGGCGCAATCTCGGCTCACTGTAACCTCCATCACCCGGCTTCAAGCGATTCTCCTTCCTCATCCTCCACAGTAGCTGGGATTACAGGCATGCACCACCACGCCCGGTTAATTTTTGTATTTTTAGTAGAGACTGGGTTTCACCATGTTGGCCAAGCTGGTCTCTAACTCCTGACCTCAGGTGACCCACCCGCCTCAGCCTCCAAAAGTGCTGGGATTACAGGCCTGAGCCACTGCGCCCAGCTCTGGCCTTTTTTTTTTTTTTTTTTTTTTTTTTATAAGGGTACTAATCCAATTCATGAGGGCTCCACATTCATGATCTAATGACCTTCTAAAGGCCCCACATCCAAGTACCATCACATTGGGGTTGAGATATCAACCTATGAATTTGTCGGTGGAGACAAACATTAGCCCACAACAAAAGGGAATAGAGGAAGGAATATTATACTGGTTCTTTCACTGCCCTACCAAATTCATCCATCAAGGTTCAATTATTCACCCATGTCTCCAGCCATTAGGAATTAATTGATAAAAGAAGCAATCCAGTCAATGGTTCTTACTGTACATAAGACTTACCTAATAAACTCATTAAAATGAAGATTCCTTGCCTTATACTCAGATACTCTAATTCTATAGAACTGAGATTAGCTAAGGAGACTGCATTTTTACCTAGATCTCCTAGGGAATTCTTACGCGTGTGGTCCTTAGAACACATTTTTGGAATAGAAATGGAAAGCCAGGGTGGGTGTGGTGGCTCACACCTGTAATCAGCACTTTAGGAGGCCAAGGTAGGCAGATTACTTGAGCTCAGGAGTTCAAGCCCAGCCTGGGCAATAAGGCAAAACCTCGTCTCTACAGAAAATACAAAAATTAGCCAGGCATGGTGGCACACACCTGTAATCCCAACTATTTGAGAGGTTGAGGTGGGAGGATCACTTGAGCCTGTGAGGTTGAGGCTGCAGTGAGCCACGATTGCACCACTGTACTCAAGCCTGGGCAACAGAGTGAGACCCTGTCAAAAAAAAAAAAAAAAGAAAGAGAGAAAGGAAAGAAAGAAAGAAAAAGAAAGAAAGAAAAAGAAAGAAGAAAGAAAGAAAAGAAAAGAAAGAATAAAGGAAGAAAAGCTATCTTTCTATACCAATTGATACAGAGGCAGAAACTATCATAGAATTATTATTTTTGTTTTGTTTTGTTTTGGGTTTTTTTGAGATGAAGTCTCCCTCTGTCGCCCAGGCTGGAGTGCAGTGGCATGATCTGGAGTCACTGCAACCTCTGCCTCCTGGGTTCAAGCAATTCTCCTGCCTCAGCCTCTCGAGTAACTGGGACTACAGGTGCATGCCACCACGTCTGGCTAATAGTTTTGTATTTTTTTTAGTAGAGACGGGATTTCACCATATTGGCCAGGCTGGTGGTCTCCAACTCCTGACCTCGTGATCCACCCACCTCGGCCTCCAAAAGTGCTGGGAATACAGCCGTGAGCCACTGCACCAAGCCTTAAGTGGCAACTATTTAAGGAAATAAAATGGGTGTAGTGAGTGATCCAGGCATAGGAGTTACAGAGGTTAAAAGAAAAAGCAGCAGATAATTAAGCAGAGTAATGTGAATCCTGCCAGAGGATGCCTTACTCCAGATATCAATGGTTTCAGCTTTGGGACAATGGAATTTGCAAGAAAAAATTGAACCAGCTTATCAAAGTGTTGTTTAATATGTATTTCAGAAAACACTGCGCCTAATGAAGAATTCTTAAACCACCACAGTGGAATGGCAGGCTCTTAGACAGTTCTCTGACTTAAATGCCTTTATAAATGTGGAATATTTGAATGAATGAGAGATGGGGAACCCCATAGAAAAGAGTATATAATATCACACACTGGGAGAAAGAAAACAGCACAACTTTTGTGGACTTATTGATACTGACTATAATAACATGCAAAGTCTATAGGACCCAGGACACCACTATTTTCATTAACCAGAATAAGGTCCTTAAGATATCATATAATAGTTGGAACTCTAATATGAATTTGTTGCACCTTTGGCCCAATCAGATTCTGAACTCAACCCGAAGTTTCACATAGTCCCTGCTTCAAACATGATGGCTGACTAATTAGTTGGATGGTATGATCTACATTGTGGCTGTCAATCATCCTTGGCCTGGTTCTTGCTCAAAGTAGCAAGGTGGTAGTGAAGGAGGCTTATCACCTGGAGTTTATCACCTGGTCTTCACTTCACTAAGGCTAACTTGTCTGCTAGCATTGCTAAAGTTTGTTTGTTTGTTTTTGAGATGGAGTCTCGCTCTGTTGCCCAAGCTGGAGTGCAGTGGCGTGATCTCAGCTCACTGTAACCTCCTCCTCTCGGGTCCAAGCAATTCTCCTGCCTCAGCCTTCTGAGTAGCTGGGACTACAGGTGCCCACCGCCACGCCCAGCTAATTTTCGTATTTTTAGTAGAGACATGGTTTCACCATATTGACCAGGCTGGTCTCGAACTCCTGACCTTGTGGTTCGCCCGTCTCAGCCTCTCAAAGTGCTCAGATTACAGGCGTGAGCCACCAGGCCCGCCCTGCTGAAGTTTAAATTGGCAAAACACACTGACCAGTGAACAGAAAGCCCATCCATAGTTTACAGGGAAGTCTTCCATCTGATTGCAGGTCAGTTTCACTGGCTCCCCTTGGCATGTAGAGGACACTGTTTTGTCTTGACTTAGACTCCCTCTGGTTGCATATTTGTTTTCATGGTTATAGTGTCATCATGTATGAACCTACTGAATGTGTTATACACCACTCAGACTTTGCCTTAGACCATTCTTCATAGTATAAGAAAAGAAGCTGAAGCCCACAGTATTTCTTGTTATTATACTTTTTTGTGCTTATAAGTCAGCCATATAAGAAATTGGAACATTTTATTGAAAATTCAACCAGGGTGTAAGATTGGGAACCTCATTTTGCAAAGTTACAGCTCTGTCTTGCAGAATGTGATATATGTTCTGAACCAGTGACCAACAATCATACTTTCCCTCCCATAGTAAGGAATAAGATTCCAGGAAACTAGCAGTGTACTTGGGAGGGGCACTGCTCATGTTCGCATCTAATAATCTGTTTTCAGAATTTTTGTCTCCTCAACTTGTAACCACAGGCTTTTCAGGTGTCAATTCTCAGTACCCAAGAGAATGGTTCTATGTGATAATAGTGGAAATAAATTTGAAGTAGAAACTGCCACCTAACTATTTCAGGCTCCATATGCCATTGGAGCAAGATGCAAAAAGGACGTGATGATTTTAACTGTATTATATAGATCTCGATTACATAGGAGAAATGAAGAATACAGCAAGAATCCTAGGGAACACCTGGGGTCACCTCCTTTTACTACTATCTAATGGTGCCAGAGTACCTGAGACCTATTGGAGTATCACAAATAATTCATCAGCCTCAGAATTGAAGGTACAAGTCACTCTGCTCCGGGTGGGGTGAGGAGGTAAGGGAGGAGAAGGAAGAGGAGCAGAATCATACAAGCTTAAGTGTTGCTGGAAGGCAAATAACACAGTCCAGGTAAAAAGAAAGATAAGTCATAAATACTAGCTATAGTCTCTATGTCAAGGTTATTATTGCTAATTTTGTTTTTTGGTAATTGTGAAAATTACTAATTGTCCTCCATCATTTCTTTTTCCCCTTCTTCTTTTGTGACAGAACATCAGGTTTTTTTTTTTCTTGTTTTTGCTTTGTTTTGTTTTTGTTTGTTTGTTTTTTTAAGAAAGGATCTCACTCTGTCACCCAGGCTGGAGTGCAATGGCAAGATTTTGGCTCACTGCAACCTCCCCCTCCCAGGGTCACGCAATCCTCCCACCTCAGCCTCCAGAGTAGCTGAGACAACAGGTGGGGGCGCCACCACGCCTGGCTAATTTGTATTTTTTGTAGAGAGGGGTTTCACCATGTTGCCCAGGCTGGTCTCAAAGTCCTGGACTCAAGCCATACGCCTACCTCAGCCTCCCAAAGTGCTGGATTACAGATGTGAGTCACCACGCCTGGCCAAAACACCAGATTTTTATCTTGGCACATGACTACCTGAAGTAAAGATTGCTTTTCCTTATCTCTCTTTAAGCCATGAATGGCCATGTGACTAAGTTCTGACCAGTGGAATATAAGCAGAAATATTGTTTGTGAAAATCCTTAGGCCGGGCGCGGTGGCTCAAGTCTGTAATCCCAGCACTTTGGGAGGCCGAAACGGGCGGATCACGAGGTCAGGAGATCGAGACTATCCTGGCTAACACGGTGAAACCCCGTCTCTACTAAAAAATACAAAAAACTAGCTGGGCGAGGTGGCGGGCGCCTATAGTCCCAGCTACTCAGGAGGCTGAGGCAGGAGAATGGCGTAAACGCGGGAGGCGGAGCTTGCAGCGAGCTGAGATCCCGTCCTGCACTCCAGCCTGGGCGACAGAGCCAGACACCGTCTCAAAAAAAAAAAAAGAAAGAAAAAAAAAAAGAAAATCCTTAAAGGGCGGGGGAGGACGCTGGGGGAGGAATAAAACATTTTCACTTCCTCCTTTCTCTTGCTGACTGAAAAGTCATCATGTATGTTTGCTGTATAATTTGAGAGTATTCAATTGGTCCATAGAAGCTAGGACAAACAAGTGAGATATTTGAAACTCATATGAAGTATTAAGCCTAGATATCAGGTAAACTAGTAGCTTATAAGATACAGGTGAAACTCGGCTGGGCGCAGTGGCTAAGGCCTGCTTCCAGCACTTTGAGAGGCCAAGGTGGGTGGATCACTTGAAGTCAGGAGTTTGAGACCAGCCTGGCCAACATGACAAAGCCCCATCTCTTCTAAAAATACAAATATATTCCAGCCTGTCAGCCTGTGCAAGGAAATGAATTTTGCCAAGAAGAAGAATGAGCTTGGAGGTAGATTTTTCCTTAGGATTTTCCTTAGACAAGAACTCAGTCCAGCTGAACCTTGACTTCAGCCTTGTGATACTTTGAGCAGAGAACCCAGTCATGCAGTGCCCAATGTCTAACCTATATAACTATGAGGTAGTAAATGGATATTGCTTTAAGCTGCTAAAATTGTGGTAGTTTGTTACACAGAAATGGGAAACAAATACAGCTACTCATTAGTGATACTCATTATGATGTCATTCTGGTCTCATCTGTGCTCTACCCTAAAAACACAGATGACACCCATAGCTGTTTAGTAGGTTAATTAGGGAGCTACAGTTGTAGCCAGGCATACTTGTCCTCCTTGCCTTTTGCTTTTAGAGCAAATGAGTGTGTTGGTTCCAGGCACTCTCTGTCTGCTAAGCTCCCTTGTCCAAATCCCAGTTCTGCTCCTCATGAGCGTACCTTCAAAGGGAAGACTGATGTAGCAGAAACAAAGATAGGACCTGTACACATTGAAAACCCACAATTCACATTACGTGGTCTTTTTACCCTACCTGTATCCTATCCTATGTTCACCTGTTACCTCATTCCTTTGTCTTTGTTGCTTAGTCTGTGTTTTTGTTGTTGTTGTTTATTTGTTTTGTTTTTGTTTTTTTTTGAGACAAAGTGTTGGTTGCTCTGTCACCCGGGATGCAATGCCGTGGTTTGATCTTGGCTCACTGCCACCTTCGCCTTCTGGGTTCAACCGATTCTGCTGCCTCAGCCTCCCTAGTAGCTGGGACTACATGCATGTGGCACCATGCCTGGCTAAGTTTTGAAGTTTTAGTAGAGATGGGGTTTCACCATGTTGGCCAGGCTGGTCTTGAACTCCTGGTCTCAAGTGATCTGCCCGCCTTGGCCTCTCAAAGTGCTGGGATTACAGGAGTGAGCCACCACGCCTGGCCCCGTCTTTTTTATTTTATTTTATTTATTTATTTTAAGACAGAGTCTCTCACCCACTCTTTTGCCCAGGCTGGAGTGCAGTGGCACTGTCTCAGCTCACTGCAATCTCCGCCTCCTAGGTTCAAGCAATTCTCATGCCTCAGCCTCAGCCTCCTGAGTAGCTGGGATTGCAGGCATGTGCCACCCACCACACCCAGCTAATTTTCTTATTTCTTTTAGTAGAGACGGGGTTTTGCCATGTTGACCAGGCTGGTCTCTAACTCCTGACCTCAAGTGATCTGCCCACATTGGCCTCCCAAAGTACTGGAATTACAGGCGTGAGCCACCATGCCTGCCCTCAGTCTGCATTTTAAATTGATTCAATAAACCACGTAATTCAGGCATCTTTACTTAATCTGCATGGCTTTTTGTTCGATGACTTCTATGATAGCTTGCATGGTAGTATACTTAGGGGCTACTATTGAGCTAAAGTAATTTCCCACATGACAAATGTGGATGTAAGGACTGACACTCAAACAGCCATCTGGGACCATAAGGTGAAAGGTTCATGCTGAGGATGGAGTAGCAGCAAGACGGAAGAAGAAATGAGAAACAATTTAGCAGGAGCCCGGATCTCTTATGATGGGCTGTCCCAGTCCTGGATTGCCTCCCTATATTTTTTTATGTGTGAGAAAATAAACTGATATTTTTTTAAAGTCAATATTATTGTAGATTTTCTGTCACAACTCAATCTAGCTCTACTTAATACACTAATATTCCATATTTCTTCCACTATTTTAAATCACTTTTTCAAAATGTGGTCAGTCTAAGGGCCATCTAAAGCATCTATCTGAGCTACCTGTCAAAATTTAGTTGCTACCCCACAGTCTGTAGTGGGACCCTAGGATTCTCCACTAATGATGAGTCTCCTTGGATATTCTTATGCCACCAATATTTGTAAACCACTGATCAATAGGAAATGTCTGTGTTTTTCATCTTCAGAATTTAGTCCAAAGACTAAATAATGGCAAAGAATAAAACCTGGGGCTGGGCACAGTGGCTCATGCCTGTAATCCCAGTACTTTGGGAGGCTGAGGCAGGCAGATCACTTGAGTACAGGATCAGCCTGGGCAACAAAGCGAAACTTCATCTCTACAAAAAAATACAAAAATTAGCTGGGCGTGGTGGCACATGCCTGTAGTCCCAGCTATTTGTGAGGCTGAGGTAGGAGGATCACTTGTGCCTTGGAGTCAGAGGTTGCAGTAAACTGAGATCATGCTGCTGAACTCCAGCCTGGGTGACAGAGTGAGACTTTGTCTCAAAAAATAAAATACAATAAAACCTGGATATAGGACCGCAAAGGAACTAGAGGTCTAATATAAAATACCTAGATATTTTGAACTGAAGAGAAAAAAACAACTTTAAAAATTACCCCTTGTATTAGAGTGGCTGCCATAACAAATGACCAAAACAATGATGGTTTTAAACATCATACACATCTGTCTCTCACAGTTCTGGAGACTGGAAATGTAAAAATCAACGTGTCAGCAGGGCCATGCTTCCTCCACTGGGAGAGAATTGATTTCTGGCCTCTTTTAGCTTCTTCTGGGAGCTATCTGGCATTTCTCGGCATTCCTTGGCTCACAGCCACATCTCTCTGATCTGGGCCTCTGCCTTCATATTGCCTCCTCTTCCTTAGAAAGATCGTCTTTCTAATCTTCCCCTGCTTCTCTGTTTTAAGGATACATGTAATTGTATTTAGGACAATGATCCAGGACATAATAATCCAATAATCCAGGATAAATGCTTCCTCTGAAGATCCTTAACTTAATCAGATATTTTCCATACAAGGTAATATTCACTCTTTTGCAATATAAAGTAGTATTTTCAGGTTCTGGGGATTAAGAAATGAATATATGGGGGGAATGTTTTCTCCTACTACTTATTTATTTATTTATTTATTTTTGAGATGGAGTATTGCTTTGTCACCCAGGCTGGAGTGCAGTGCTGTGATCTTGACTCACTGCAACCTCTGCCTCCCTGGTTCAAGCAATTCTCCCTGCCTCAGCCTCCTGAGTAGCTGGGATTATAGGCATGAGCCACTGTATCTGTCCTCACATCTCTTAATGCTATTTTTGGACAGACTAATTGTTCATGCTTGTTAAGGAGGTAGTGAATATATTGTAGTCTTTCATATGACAGTAGATCATTTTTGGAATTACAGAGAACTGTTTTATGCATTACACCCAAGAAAGGAAATATATTGGACATAAAAGTCATACTAGCTGCCACATCCACTGTGCTTCTTTATCTTAAGCCTTGCTCAGGGAAATTGCTCTGAAATGCATTACAGTGTCACTGATTAGATTATGGTAGGTACATGATTTACAAGAAGCTAGCTTACAACCTAGGAGATTACTTGTAGGGGTGACTGTAAACATCTAAGACAAATACTCTTGCTTCCTCTGTAATTTGGACTGTGGAGTTTGAAGCATGGTGAAGACTGGCCAGTGAGTAGAGAGATTTAGATTCAGCTGATCTAGGATAGGACCTTAGTGTTCATTCTCTCTCTCTTTCCAGTAGTTCTTTTCCACTCCATGATTGAAGAATCTCTGTTGTTTTGAAAGAATTAGGGCATATCAAGTCAAGTATTTAAATCTTGTTCCTACCACCTGCTAGCTCTGTGGTTGTCACTTAATCTCTCTGATATTTAACTTCTTCAACTATGAAGATTATGCCTACCTATGAGAATTATAAAGATTATATGATGTGGCCGGCACGGTGGCTCACACTTGTAATCCCAGCACTTTGGGAGGCCGAGGCGGGTGGATCATGAGGTCAGGTGTTTGAGACCAGTCTGGCCAACATAGTGAAACCCCGTCTCTACTAAAAATACAAAAAATTAGCTGGGCATGGTAGCAGATGCCTGTAATCCCAGCTACTCAGGAGGCTGAGGCAGGAGAATCACTTTAACCTGGGAGGTAGAGGTTGCAGTGAGCCAAGATTGCATCACTGCACTCCAGCCCAGGTGACAGTGCCAGATTCTGCCTCAAAAAAAAAAAAAAATTATATGATGTAATATATTTAAAGTACCTAGCAGAGTACCAGGCGCACTGGAAGGCCTCAATAAACGAAATATAGCAAGGGCTTTACTGCCATTTCTAAACAACAGATAGGGTGACTAAAACTACAAATACGGTCCAGTTATATAGCATAAGAAATCCGGGCCGGGCGCGATGGCTCACGCCTGTAATCCCAACACTTTGGGAGGCCGAGGTGGGCGGATCACGAGGTCAGGAGATCAAGACCATCCTGGCGAACATGCTGAAACCCCGTCTCTACTAAAAATACAAAAAAATTAGCTGGGCATGGTGGTGGGCGCCTGTAGTCCCAGCTTCTAGGGAGGCTGAGGCAGGAGAATGGTGTGAACCTGGGAGGTGGCGGAGCTTGCAGTGAGCCGAGATCGCGCCACTGCACTCCAGCCTGGGCGACAGAGCAAGACTCCGTCTCAAAAAAAAGAAAAAAAAAAAGAAATCTGACAAAGCTCTTACAGTCTTTCATATGTTGTCTCAGCCGTTTGTGCTATATAATAAAATAGCTGAGGCTGTGGCTGGGTATGGTGGCTCATACCTGTAATCTCAGCACTTTGGGAGGCCAAGCCAGGAGGATCACTTGAGGCCAGGAGTTTGAGACTAGCCTGGGCAACATAGCAAAACCCCATCTCTACAAACAATTTAAAAATTAGTTGCACATGGTGGCACGTGCCTGTTGTCCCAGCTCCGAAGGAGGCTGAGGCGGAAGGATCACTTGAGCCCAGGAGGTTGAGGCTGCAGTGAGCTATGATTGCATTACTATACTACAGCCTGAGACCCTATCTCAAAACAAACAAACAAACAAACAAAAAACACAGCAACAACAAACCTGAAACTGTGTCCTCAGATGGCAGAAAAGCTAGAGAACAAGCTAAATAAATGTGTCATATTCTATATGAAGAGGGCAAGTTACAGAGAATACCATTGTCTTAGGGACAGTTTAATTTGCTACAACAGAATAGCAGAGAGTGGGCAATTTATAAAGAAAAGAAATTTCTCACAATTCTGGAGGCTGGGAAGTCTAAGATCAACGCACTGGCAAGTTCAGTTGTCTGGTGAGGGCTACAGGCTCCAAACGGGAGGGCTGCTCTGTCCTTCTATGGTACAAGGTAGAAGGAAGGGCAAGAGAACTAAAAGCTGCATGAAGCCTCTTTTATAACATCCTTAATCCCCTTAATGAGAACAGAACCTTAATGACCTTATCACCCCTTAAAGTCCTCACCTCTTAATAAGATCACATTGGCAACACCTGAATTTTGGAGGGGACACAGTCAAACCACAGCAACATCTTTTTATGAAATAATATTAGGAACCCACTGAATTTTTGTTCTCCAGATTCACTCTAGCTCAACACATGCAATTCTTGGTAAAATTTCTCTTCCTATCATGTGCGATTATATCAAGGGATAACTAACTTTTGTTCAGGAACTTCCTTATCTCTGCTTAGAAATTTGCATTTCTGGGCGTCAGCAGATTGCAGGTCCTACTCATTAGGGCATTTCTTAGTTCCATATGGTACTGATATTATATTTTAGTCCTAATTAACATTAACAAGATGATTTTCATGTGGGGGAAAGGTATTCATTTGAGTGCAGATAGAACTGGATTCATGGAATTCTTCAAAGATGTGTAAAGTGGCGCAGGAAGCTCTGGATTATTCCTTATTGCCTCACTGATACCATAAATAGTTGGATTACTGCTGTAACTAGATACATGCATTCTTGAAAAACGTCTAATCTTGCAATTGTGGACTAAAACTACTCAAACCTTACGCAGTATTTTAACAAAAGCAATATCAAAAATGCTAATAATAGCACAATTTAAAAGATAGGTTGAGTTTCTAATTAATATTATAGAAAATATAGTAAAAAGCAAAACCAAAAACATAAGAAGGTAGTATGAAGGAGAAGCTAAAAGGAAAGGTCTTAACAGTTTACATCACAGAGACAAGGGCAGAACTACATTTTTACCAGAAATTCCACCTAGAGAAGCTGTTGCAGACTTTGCACAAAATGTGGTGAGGCTGGAGACTTTGGCTTATTTCATTGTGTGTGTTTGTGTGTTTGCAGAAAGCCTATGGAGAATTCACATTAAGCAATTTTAAGACAGAGTCCATGGCCAGACAGAGCTAAACACAAGAACTTGTAATGTACAGACATCTTGCACTCTATGCTTCCCCTGTGACTGGCTGCATTCCACTAAGTTAGGGTGCATACTATGCAGCAGCTGTAATCTAGCACTTCACTTCTCTCTAAATGTACCTAATGATAGACATTTTTTTAAAAACACACATTGACATATATTTGATATAGGTGAAGTTTAAGAAATAAAATGGCCGAGTGTGGTGGCTCACGCCTGTAATCCCAGCACTTTGGGAGGCCAAGGCGGGTGGATCATGAGGTCAGGAGGGAGACCAGCCTGGCTAATATGGTGAAACCCCGTCTCTACTAAAAATGCAAAAAATAGCCAGGCGTGGTGGCACACGCCTGTAGTCTCTCAGCTACTTGGGAGGCTGAGGCAGGAAAATTGCTTGAACTTGGGAGGCAGAGGCTGCAGTGAACCGAAGTCACGCCACTGCACTCCAGCCTGGGCGACAGAGCTAGACTGGTCTCAGAAAAAAAAAAAGAAAGAAAAAAAAGAAAGAAAATGAATACCCATATATACAAGACTTTCTTTAGATTTGATACAGCTGAACTGTGATAAAATATGATACATAATCTTTATTTTAAGCTCAAAGCCTGGAGGTTGTCCTAATTATTAATTGTTTCATATCAACTAGCAACTTTTCTTTATTTCATTTTACCTTCCTTCCCTTTAGATAATGAATTTAAGGGATAGTGATTGAAGGCCTCTTTTGCAAACACATCCATTCTTCAATTAACTATTTGGTTAGGTGCCAGAAAAATAAAAAATAACTAAATATGTTTTAAAAATCTATTTTCTTGGCCAGGCATAGTGGCTCATGTCTGTAATCCCAGCACTTTGGGAGGCCGAGGCAGGCAGATCACTTGAGGTCAGGAGTTAGAGACCAGCCTGGCCAACATGGTGAAATCCCGTCTCTACTGAAAATACAAAAATTAGCCAGGCTTGGTGGTGCATGCCTGTAATTCCAGCTACTCAGGAGGCTGAGGCAGGAGAATTGCTTGAACCCAGGAGGTGGAGGTTGCAGTGAGCCAAGATTGTGCCACTGCACTCCAGCCTGGGCGACAGAGCAAGACTCTGTCTCAAAAAGCAAACAAACAAACAACAACAACAAAATATATATACACACATACTAATATATACACACACACACACACACACATACACACACTTCTAAAAATACAAAAAATTAGCCAGGCGTGGCGTGGGCGCCTGTAGTCCCAGCTACTCAGGAGGCTGAGGCAGGAGAATGGCGAGAACTGGGAGGCGGAGATTGCACTGAGTGGAGATTGTGCCACTGCACTCCAGCTTGGGTGACAAAGCAAGACTCCGTCTCAAAAAAAAAAAAAAAGTGAAAAATACATTTATTAAGTTAAAAACAACATTTAAAAATCATATAAATATACTAAAAAATTTTATGAGATTAAGTAAATAAATAAAATTTTCATTTACCAAAACAATAAGTACTGATAATGTCAGTCAAGCCTTTCTTCACTCTTTGGCCTCCCAAAGTACTGGGATTATAGAAATGCACTTTATAATCTTTGTTTATGAACTTATTCCTTCTATCTAGCTGTGCTTTTGTATTTGTTACAAAGGCAACAAGAGTGAAACTCCGTCTCAAAAAGTGCTGGGATTACAGGTGTAACCCACAGTGCCCGGTCAATATTTGTTTATGTAATGGAATGATATCATGCCTGGGATTTGCATTAAGATAATCTGGTGGAGTAAAGAAAAGGGGGGGGGGGGGCAATATGTGAGATCAGTATGGTTATGTGTTGATAATTTTTGAAATTTGGTGATGAAATCTATGAGAGTTCATTATATTATTATTACCAATTCTTCTTACTTTGGTATATGTTTATACCCATACATATTTGTATATATGGGTATAAATATATATATATTTTTGTATTTTTAGTGGAGACGGGGTTTCACTGCTTTAGCCAGGATGGTCTTGGTCTCCTGTCTCTACTAAAAATACAAAAAATTAGCTGGGCATGGTGGCGGGCGCCTGTAGTTCCAGCTACTCAGGAGGCTGAGGCAGGAAAATGGCTTGAACCTGGGAGGCGGAGCTTGCAGTGAGCGGAGATCGCGCCACTGCACTCCAGCCTGGGCGACAGAGCGAGATGTCTCAAAAACAAACAAACAAACAAACAAACAAACAAACAAACAAAAGAAACCATTTCATTTCAAAGTTGAGCACTGAAGATTGAATATAATATTATTTTTTGCTGGACTATAAGTTCTTCCAGGTACGATAATAGGACTATTTAGCATTGGATCTCAAGTTTTCAACAGTGCTTTGTACTTAGTAGTTACTGAACAAATGTTTATCCAATTAATGACTTTTCCCTTTCATGCTATACTCCGTCCTATTTTCCTATTCACTAAAATTGCCATTCAATGCAGAGTTATTTTATAAGTGAAATTTATTTATTTATTTGGAGCCAGGGTCTCACTCTGTTACCCAGGCTGGAGTGCAGTGGCTCACTGAAGCCTCGAACTCCCAGGCTCCAGCAATCCACCTCTGCCTCCCAAATAGCTGAAACAGGCCTGTACCAGCATGCCTGGCTAATTTGGTTTATTTCCTATAGAGACAAGGTCTCACTGTGTTGCCCAGGCTCATCTCAAACTCCTGGGCTCAAGTGATGCTCCTGCCTTGGCCTCCCAAAGTACTGGGATTATAGAAATGCACTTTATAATCTTTATTTATGAACTTATTTCTTCCATCTAGCTGTGCTTTTGTATTTGTTAATCAACCCCTGGCTTTTCGCCCTCCTCACTACCCTTCCCAGGCTCTAGTAGCCACTGTTCTACTCTCTGCTCCTATGAGATCAACTTTGAGAACATGTAGTATTTATCTTTCTGTGCCTAGCTTACTTCACTTAAAACAATGTCCTCCAAGCTCATCCACATTGCCATGAATGTCAGAATTTCATTCTTTTTTATTTTATCACTAAATAGTATTTAATCGTGTAAGTATACAGCACATTTTCTTTAACCATTCGTCTGTTGATGGACACTTAGGTTGATTCTGTATGTTAGCGATTGTGGATAGTGCTGCAATAAACATGTTTATTTTGCTGTTGTTGTTGTTGTTGCTGTTGTTTTTGAGTCTCACTCTTGTCACCCAGGCTGGAGTGCAGTGGCATGATCTTGGCTCACTGCAACCTCCCCTCCCGGATTCAAGCAATTCTACTGCCTCAGCCTCCCAAGTAGCTGAGATTACAAGTGCCAGCCACCACACCCGGCTAATTTTTTGTATTTTTAGTAGAGATGGGGTTTCACCATGTTAGCCAGGATGGTCTGGATCTCCTGACCTTGTGATACACCCGCCTTGGCCTCCCAAAGTGCTGGGATTACAGGAGTGAGCCACCGCGCCCAGTCTAATTTTTGTATTTTTAGTAGAGGCAGGGTTTGGCCATGTTGGCCAGGCCAGGCTGGTCTGGAACTCCTGACCTCAGCTGATCCGCACACCTGGACCTCCCAAAGTGCTGAGATTAAAGGTGTGAGCCACCGCGCCTCCTACTAAACATAGGTTTTTATTGCACTCCTGTGTATTATCCCTGCCATACATGGGTATGTATATATGTATGCATGTATCACATATATGGTATGTATGTATCAGATATATGGTATGTATGTATGTATGTATTTTTGAGACAGGGTCTCACTCTGTCACCCAGGCTGGAGTGCAGTGGCACGATCTCGGCTCACCGCAACGTCTGCTTCCTAGGTTCAAGCGATTCTGCTGCCTCAGCTTCCCGAGTAGCTGGGACTATAGGCACCTGCTACTACACCCAGCTAATTTTTGTATTTTTAGTAGAGATGGGGTTTTGCCATGTTAACCAGGCTGGTCTTGAACTCTTGACCTCAAGTGACCTCAAATGATTTAGAAACAAAAATACAAGGCTGGGCATGGTGGCTCACACCTGTAATCCCAGCACTTTGGAAGGCCAAAATGAGAGTATTACTTGAGCCTGGGAGTTCAAGACCAGCCTGGGCAACAAAGTGGGAACCTGTCTCTACAAACAAACACAAACAAACAAACAAACAAACAAACAACAAATAGCTGGTTATGGTGGCTTGTGCCTGTTGTCCCAGCCACTTGGGAGGCTGAGGCAGAAGGATTGCTTGAGTTTGCAAGGTGGAGGCTGGAGAAATGGGCTATGGTTGTGCCACTGTACCCCAGCCTAGGGGATAGAGGAAGACCTGGTCACAAAACAAAAAACAAAAACCAATAATACACATTATTTGTCATTTTCTTTGTTCCCACACAAATGTACAGCAGAATTTTTGGGTTTTTTTTCAGAAGTGCTGGGTTGATGGATTTAGCAGTCATCAATGACTGGTCTCTGAATTGATCATTTCGTTAGGGGTTGTAACATAGTAATATGATTTTTGTTTTTTTTAAGAAAGAGAGGGTTTCACTTTGTCACACAGGCTGAACAGAAGTGCAATGGCACAATCACAGCTCACTGTAGCTTTGAACTCTTGGGCTCAAAGGATCCTCCTTCCTCAGGCTTCCAAGTAGCTGGGATTACAGGCATACATCAACATGCCTAACTAGATTTTTACTTTTAGTATAGACAGGTCTCACTATGTTGCCCAGGCTGGTCTTGAACTCCTGGCCTCAGGTGATTCTCCTACCTCAGCCTCCCAAAGTGCTGGGATTACAGGCATGAGCCACCACACCCAGCCAGTAGTATGAGTATTAAAATGCAAATCTGATCTTGTCACTTTTCTGCTTTAAATAGCCTTCTATTGTTCTTAGGTTAAAGTCCAGCAGTATTTTACTATGGATCTCCATAGATGCTTTTGCTGGGGGCCAGGAGTGAATTTTCTATTTCTGGATACAAAGCGAGAGATGGATATTTCAGGATTTACCCAGAGAGCTACTGCTGGAAAACAGAGAAACTAACAGAGTTTTGTTGCAGCTTTTTGCTGGAGAAACAAAATTGGAGGCTGTAGGAGCTAAGATGCTAGTAAGACAAGAATGGAGAATGGAAGTTGACATGCAAGCAATTTTTTCTTAAAGACATTTGCTAAAATTTTAAACAGTGGAATTCTTAAGCCGTGCAGGGTGAGGAGCTAAAAAAATAAAGTAAAATGCTTCCAAATATTACAGTGGAGTGTTTTTTTGTTTGTTTTGTTTTGTTTTTTGCTTTTTTTGAGAAAGAGTTTCGCTCTTGTCACCCAGGCTGGAGTGCAGTGGTGCAATCTTGGCTCACTGCAACCTCCGCCTCATGTGTTCAAGTGATTCTGCTGCCTCAGCCTCCCAAGTAGCTGGGATTACAGGTGTCCACCACCACGCCTGGCTAGTAGTGCAGTGTTTTTGTTTTTTAGTCTCATGGTGTGGTATGGATTGGCTCTGTGTCCCCACCCAAATCTCATCTCGAATTGTAATTCCCACCTCCTGAGGGAGGGACCTGGTGGGAGGTAAGTGGATCATGGGAGTGGTTTCCCCCATGCTATTCTCATGATAGAGAGGGAGTTCTCACCAGATCTGATAGTTTTATTATAGAAGTGGCAATTTCCCCTGCATGCTCTCTCTCCTGCTGCTGTATAAGATGTGCCTTGCTTCCCCTTCGCCTTCTGCCATGATTGTAAGTTTTCTGAGGCCTCCCAGTCATGAAGAATTGTGAGTGAATTAAACCTCTTTGCTTTATAAATTACCCAGTCTCAAGTAGTATCTTTATAGCAGTATGAAAATGGACTAATACATGATGCTAAAGAGATAAGGATTAGAATTCATGATGCTAAAGAGATAAGGATTAGAATTTAGGACTTTCCAGGAAAAGGGCCCAGGTTCATAAACCAGGCACTCAAAAAGTTTTAAATTTTGAAGCATTTGGGATTTCAGATTAATTGATTAGGAATACCCAATCTGTATTGATTCTTTTTCTTTTTGAGACAGTTTCACTCTTGTTGCCCAGGGTAGAGTGCTATGGCATGATCTTGGCTCACTGCAACCTCCGCCTCCCAGGTTCAATTCTCATGCCTTAGCCTCTGAGTAGCTAGGGCCACAGGTGTGTGCCACCACATCTGGCTATTTTTGTAGTTTTAGTAGAGATGGAGTTTCGTCATTTTGGTCAGGCTGATCTCGAACTCCGGGACTCAAGTGATCGGCCCGCCTTGGCCTCCCTAAGTGCTGGGAGCCCCTGTGCCTGGCCAACATTTTTTTTATTTTTATTTTTATTTATTTGTTTATTTAATTTTTTTAATTTTTTTTATTTTGAGACGGAGTCTCAGTCTGTCACCCAGGCTGGAGAGCAGTGGCAGGATCTAGGCTCACTGCAGGCTCCGCCTCCCAGGTTCTGGCCATTCTCCTGGCTCAGCCTCCCGAGTAGCTGGGACTATAGGCGCCCACCACCTCGCCCGGCTAATTTTTTGTATTTTTAGTAGAGATGGGATTTCACCATCTTAGCCAGGATGGTCTTAATCTCCTGACCACGTGATCCGCCCGCCTCGGCCTCCCAAAGTGCTGGGATTATAGGCGTGAGCCACTGCGTCTGGCCCATTTTATAAAAAAGTATTTATTATTATTATTAGTTCCTTTATGCAAGTCTTTTTTTCTAATACTCAGACTTTTTAATTTTTGAAGTATTAATTTTGATAAATCTTTTAGGTAAATAGATCTATATCAGTAGCTTTTCTGAAAGGATAGATGGGTCATGTATTTCTGAGCCTTTGAATATCTAAGAATATATATCTGTTTCTTTTCTACATGAAATATTTATACAAAAAGTCTAATATCCTATCATTTCCCTTCAAGGCTCTTACGATATTATGACATTGATTGTTGTTTAATGTCGCAGAGTAGAAGTTGATGTCAGTGTCAGTTTTGTTTCTTCAAATATAGCATATTGTATATTTACCTCTCACCCAACCACCAAATACCCAGCCATAGTATATACACTTTTTTAACTCCATCTTTAGCTAAAACTCATAAGATTTTTTATCTTGCCTATTTAATTTAAACATTCTTCCAAAATGTTTTTTAAATATAGGCCTCTTTTTAAATTAATGTCATTTGAAATTCAATGAGACTTTTGGACTGGTAGTCTGAAAAGTAACTTGTAGCTGTTTTTTTAACTTTCCTAATTTCTTCTTCAGAAACATCTATCATTTAACGATGGGAATTGTATTTTCTACTTTCTGTCATTTTCTCTCTTATTATTTTCATCACATTTCTCTTTTCTTCTTGGATGTATTGTTGGACATCTTCTCAAGTTTGTCTTCCATATTACTATGTGGTAGACTTTCCAATGTACTCATTTAATTTTAATGATATAGTATTCTGGAGCCAAACTGCTGATTTTCTTATTTTAGCTCTTCCATTAAATAGCAGTATGGCCTGGGCAAGATGTCAAATGTGGACGGTAGTATTAATATTTTCTCCCTCATAGGGTTGTTGCAAAGATTAAATGAGACAGTTCTCTTAAGGCATCTAGCAAAAAGTAAAAACTAAGTAAATGTTAGCAAATAAAATTAAATTTACTACTCTTTTTTTTCCTACTCACTCATAAATGTTGGTATCTTCCAAGGTCTACAGTAAGACTTCTACTTTTATTATGCCCTGTATCTTAAGGGATAATTTGAGTTTCAAATATCATCTATGCTATAAACTACCAAATTTGTATCTCCAATTGTGATCTTTTTAATTTACTGCTCCTTTCACAAAGGAAAGAAATTGAAACCAGAAATGAATTTAGAGAGACAGGATATTTTTATTATATTTCATTTTATACAACTTGACTTTTTAAAAATGTTGCAATTAGATGGGGAATAACTGTGAAAATCTTGTAATACCTGGAGGATTTCTTGTTATTTGTAGCAAATAAAGGACCTATTTGTCCTTTAAAATTTAGGTAAGGTTTTAAAAATATGTAAGAATATAGCAGTCTTTTGAAAGAAATGTCCTGTGGAGAGAATATATTGAAAATGAATGTATGACCATTATTGCATTTTAAAGATTACAGCCATTGTTTTTAGCAAGAAAATAATCCCAAACTGGACGATTATTATTTTGGATGATTTTGGATCATTCCGTTTTCAATTATTTTGTTGCTAAAAACAATGGCTATAATCTTTAAAATGTTCACATTTGTATGTTTTTAAAAGTTGCAAATATAATTCTTCAGCTTATTTTTAAGTCTTTCAAAAAAAATAATTTCAGGATAGGCACAGTGAAGTGGTTCATGCCCATAATCCCAGTACTTTGGGAAGCCAAGGTGGGAAGATTGCTTGAGCCCAGGAGTTCAAGACCAACCTGGGTAATATTGTGAGATCTCACTTCCACCAAAAAAAAAAAAAAAAAAAGTTCTAAAACATTAGCTGGGCTAGGTGGCCTGTGCCTGTTGTCTCAACTACTCAGGAAGCAGAGGCAGGAGGATGCCTGGAGCCCAGGAGTTCAAGGCTGCAGTGAACTATAATTGCGCCCTGCACTCCAACCTGGGCAACAGAGACTTTGCCTCAATTAAAAAAAAAGAAAAAAGAGGGCCGAGGCAGGCGGATCACGAGGTCAAGAGACTGAGACCATTCTGGCTAACACGGTGAAACCCTGTCTCTACTGAAAATACAATAAATTAGCTGGGTGTGGAGGCACACACCTATATTCCCAGCTACTCAGGAGGCTGAGGCAGGAGAAGTGCTGGAACCTGGGAAACAGAGGTTGCAGTGAGACGAGATCGTGCCACTGCACTCCATCCTGGTGACAGAATGAGACTCTGTCTCCAAATAATAATAATAATAATTATTATTATTATTTCAATGGGTCTTACTATAAATACATTTGTTAAAAATATTAAAATGTAATGATTTTTATATTATTATGCCACCACACCTGGCTAATTTTTGTATAAAATGTAATAATTCCTAATTAGTTTGTATTAACCCCTGATTGAGACCTGGGAGATACCTGGAAGAAAGAGAAATATGTTAGCCAAATTTGGCAGATGATAACTTAAAATAAGTATTATGAGTTACTAAATACAGCCAATAATGTACTGCTTCTATTTTGATCAGCATATCTTTGTAAAGTCTCATCTTCAGCTATGACAGCTATTAAAATCACAAACCAAATAATCTAAACTTCAAATTGCAATATTGCAATATGTTAAAACCCGGCATATAAAATCTCATTATTCTTACTATATATGTGTATATGTGTATATATGCACATGTATATATGTATATGTATATATATGCACGTGTATATATATATACACATGCAAAATTTTAAATGCTTTTGAACTAGTAAATACAACTTTAGAAACTATTTAAAACTATTGTCATGTTTAGCTTGGCCTTTAATAATATCCTTTTTCCTGAAACTTAATACATTATTAATAAGCTGCCTGAGTTCAGCCCCTAAGTTCTTTATAGCTTTGTTTTGCCAAGAAGATTTAGGTCATTCAGTAGCAAGTCCCTCATTTAGTCTTCCTTTCTTCTTTCTTTTCTTTTTTTTCTTTTTTTTTTTTTTTGAGATGGAATCTCGCTCTGTTGCCCAGGCTGGAGTGCAGTGGCGCGATCTCGGCTCACTGCAGCCTCCTCCTCCTGGGTTCAAGCAATTCTCTGCCTCAGTCTCCCAAGTGGCTGGGATTACAGGTGTCTGCCACCACACGTGGCTACTTTTTGTATTTTTAGTAGAGATGGGGTTTCACCGTATTGGCCAGGATGGTCTCAATCTTCTGACCTTGTGATCTGCCTGCCTTGGCCTCCCAAAATGCCGGTGTGAGCCACCGCGCCCGGCTCATACTGCTCTTTCATAACTTGCACATGGCCTCTAGTAATTTTATGGCATCTTTCCACTTTACCACCCATTGTTGAATAACTTCACTTTTTAGGTATTTGTTATTTTAACCAGAGCAACAAAACATTCTTGCCTTGGCTTACCTCATCTGTTTGTGCTAGGTCTTATCTAGCACAAAATCATTGGTCATACAAATGGATTAAATTTCCACTTTTGGTTTAATAGCTACATGCGTGAGTAGAGGGCTGGAATGTGGACCTGGTCCTTGTAGGGCAGTTTTCTCAGTGGTAGTATGAATCGGATAGTATATTAACCTTTTGTGTATAAGTAATAGGTGTATATTTTAAATTTATTTAACCCCAAAAAAGTGGGGGGGATTTACTGGTTCACTTATTCAAGCATTCACTAAGCACTGACTATCTATTATGTTTCAGTCACTCTTGTTACCTGTTGAAAAATCCAGGGATGTGCCGGGTGTGGTGGCTCAAGCCTGTAATCCCAGGACTTTGGGAGGCCAAGGCGGGCGGATCACGAGGTCAGGAGATTGAGACCAGCCTGGCTAACATGGTGAAACCCCGACTCTATTAAAAAAAAATACAAAAAAATTAGCCAGGCCTGGTGGCAGACACCTGTAGTCCCAGTTTCTCGGGAAGCTGAGGCAGGAGAATGGCGTGAACCTGGGAGGCAGAGCTTGCAGTGAGCTGAGATCGTGCCACTGCACTCCAGCCTGGGCAACACAGTGAGACTCTGTCTCAAAAAAATAAAAGAAAAAAAAAGGAAAAATTCAGGGATGGATAAGACTTTATTTAAATCTAGTTGCTCATATAACAGCATTAGGTGTCTATCATTCTCCATATTTCAGCTTTTCCTGCTGTCAGTTTTATTCCCAGGCAAGTAAATACAGACAGAAGCAACATTAATCATACATTGTGTCAGTTTATTAATGCCAGTAGAGAGAAAACTGTCTCTCCAGTGGATTTAGGAAGAATTTCAGAGTTGAAATGGATTATATTTCCATTGCTGAACCAGTCAATGTGACTGTGGTTAGATAGGCCTTGTTCACATGTTAAGGCCTGAAGTTGGGGCCAGTAACAATGACTCAGGCTAAGAATGAGGAAGAGTGATGCCTTAAAAGGAGATTGAGGTACTTGTGGGGGTTGAACTGTGTTCAACTGGTTTAATGTGGAATCAGTTTCTCTCCTTATATTGTAAGGAGAGAAAGTATGTAATATTTGGAAGGCAGAAATGGAGCACTGGCCAATACTCTCTGAAGGTCATCCTACTCAGAGATGGTGACAAACAGGCAAAGAGTTGATTGTAAATTCCAGATTGCCCCCACCCTTGTTCACTTCACCTCTGGCATGTCTTCTTCTTATCTGCTGAATCTGCTGACCAACAATGGCCCCAGGTCCACCAACAGACACTTAATTGTGGACCTACAGAGGGGATAACTATACAGAGGCAATAGCATTCCCTTTGCAGTCCCACTTAGGTAATTGTATGTGCTTGACTTTTCGGATTAATTAGTTGGTGCCTATTCTCTATTTCTCCAAAGAGCCCACCTGGATTGTTGCTTCTTCAGCTCTTAGTATAGGTGTAGAAGGCTTAAATCCTATAACAAACCTTGTATTTCTAAGACTCATCAGGGTCTCCACTTCCCTTACTAAACCCTAGCTGACACTGTTTTTTTTTTTTTTGTATAGGAAGTTGGTCCAGGGGAACAGGGACATAATGATGGGACTTTAAAATTTTGTTCTCTGGGGCTGGGTACGGTGGTTCATGCCTGTAATCCCAGCACTTTGGGAAGCCAAGGTAGGAGGATCGCTTAAGCCCAGGAGTTAGAGACTGGGCAACACCCCTGTTCTCTACTGGAAAAAAAATTAGCTGGGTATAGTGGCATGCATTTGTAGATCCAGCTGCTTGGAAGGCTGAGGCAGTAGAATTGCTTGAGCCCAGGAGGTTGAAGCTATTGCTGTGAGCTGTGATTGCACCACTGGACTCCAGCCTGGGTAACAGAGTGAGACTCTGTCTCAAAATAAAATAAAATAAAATAAAATAAAATAAAATAAAATAAAATAAAATAAA